>NW_026782955.1:0-68417 GCF_031769215.1 Ylistrum balloti | reverse complement strand
GCAGCCAGGGTCATTTAACGATGTGCACCTTAAGTTATATGTTTTATATGCGATAAAATTACTCAAATGTATGTAAGAAATAATTTTTGTTCCGCCTACTAGACTTCTACTAGACTTTTCAGTAAGTAAATTAATTTTTGAGACATGTAGATACAATGTACAGAATTTGTTGCAAAAAAAGATAATAATAAAAAACCCCATGAAAATTCAATGAAAACTTCATGAAAATACCTCAAATTAATGAAACAGCGATGAATTATTGTGCAAGTTTGTTTCACTGGGTCTAAGAAAATTTCACTGCTTTGAAATTCTCATGTTATTGCAAGGAAATATTTATTACAGTGTAAAAATTAAATCATTGTCCTTACTATGTTTGCAACATTACAATTTCATTGAAATATTCACAGCAATGGAAATACCAATGTTGCTTCTTTCTGCACATTGCCTCATATTTCTGAATTCATGACAATGAAATGAGGATTTTATGACGTTAACTTCTGCTTACAAAGTTTAAACACTTCAGAATAAATCAGTTTCCTCAACACCATACAAACAATACTCATTTCAATGAATTACAGCATTCTGAAACATTTTTTTTATACTAACAAAATTAAATCAAAACAAATACCTGATCATATAACCAGCTAGCTTGTGCATATAGGTTGTATATTAATTTGCGACATTCTGTGAATACATATACAGAAAATTGTATGCAACATCAACCCAGTTATCTTCCGTAACTTATAAACAGCCAATCGGCATCAATATCAAAACAAACACATGATATATTTGTTTTTGGAGGGAATCACATCCGGATGCATTCATGTCTTGTTTTCTGTTCATATTTTGGTGAGACATGAAATTTCATAGTGCTGAAAAATGCTCCCTTTCAGGGTGTAATTAAATTTCTGTGAACATTTCATTGTATTTTCATGGTGTAAACCATATGAAAACACAAAATTACAATCTGACAATAGCAAATGATGTCAAATGAATGACAATTACATTCAGACTAAAATGAATAGTTTCTCTACTCCCAACTGCTCATAAGCCATTGGTAAAGCATGATCTCTTAGGTTATGGATAAACATTTATCCCTTTCAAAACATGGATGGGAACGTTTATTCATGACTCTAAGAGGCAATGCTTTATCCTAGGCATTTATGTGAGCTAAAAAGAACATAAAACATGAACGTGTCGAAATACTGTTACTTTATTGCAGCACAAAAGGCTCATCAGCCTTATCGGTCACCTGAGTTTGAAAATTAGTGTACTATATATAATTTTGGAAAATAGCAATTGATTCATCTTAACTGGAACTTTTATACCAAATTTCATCGCAATTGGTTTCTACTTACCAAAGTTATGGTAGTCACAAGGATCACTGATGATCAAGTTCACAATGTTTTACTTTACGCTATTTTTTTCTCTCTTTAAGTTCTAAGTACAGTAAAATTGCAAAGGGCAATAATTCTGGAAATAATCTCTAAATTGGTCTGAATTATCAAATTTGTCCGAGATAATATTACTATAAAGCTGCATACAAAGTTTCTTCCAAGTAGTTTGTTTTTACTTGCATTATTGTGTTCACAAGGTCAAAGTATAATACAACTATAAAGGGGAATAACTTGTAAATAATTTTTAAATCCGTCTGGTTATCAAACTCAACTGAGACCTTATTAATATAAAACTGCAAAACAAATTTCATAAAAATTGGTTCAAAATTACTTAAATCATGTTCACAAGCTCAAAGTGTAATAAACCGCATGGGGACTAATTCTGTAAATAATCATTGATTCCATCCCTTTATAGAACTCATCCAAGATCTTATTGATATAAAGAGGTATACATGGTTTCATCAAGATTGGTTCATAACTACTTAAGTTATCCTGTTCAGGTGACCTAAAAAACCTAAATGGACTAGCATTATGTCCTCAAGACATCTGACCAACACAGAAACTTACAACTTTCCAAAACAGAACCCAGAAGTACAAACTTTGTTGTCATCAAGATAAATCTTTTTCTTCTATCATTGTAAGGTATATTACAACTTGGATTAAAATATCTTCATGGGAAGCCATAGTGCCAATTGCAAATAATCGTCAATACAACAACCCAAACACAGAAGTAAAAAAAATTCAGTAATCTGTATTAGAATGCATTATAAATGTTACATTAGGAAGCACCAAGACCTTTCAAATTATGTAGTCAAGTGATGATTCCTTGCAAAATAGTCATAGTATTAAACAGCTACAACGAGTGGAAATTGTCAGATCTTCTGTTTTCTGTGCCAAAATAGAAGTAACTAGAGTTGAAAATGCCTCCCATTACCTCCGAGGTCTTAGCTGAAGTTTTCACATATTGTACAGTGAATTGCTTCTAAGTAAGAAATTAGTTTATCCACTCCCAAATCACACATTTTCCAATAACAAGTTGGGCTGCCATTTTCTCTCAAAGAAGTTATTACCTCTATCATGCAAGCAATTAGCTTATAATGTTCTTATAATGTATGTACATGTAATTTTTAATTTGAAAAAATTATAATTTGTTTATCTCTCAGTTGTTTAACTCAATATAAATGGAAATGATTCCTCTGCAATAATTTGTAAATTATTTACAGCAACATTTCAATTCCTTTGTTCAACATCCATCATTTTGTCCATGGTCTAAGAGTTAACACTGTCCATGGTCTAAGAGTTCACATTGTGTCCGTGATCTAAGAGTTAACATTGTCCATGGTCTAAGAGTTAACATTGTGTCCGTGATCTAAGAGTTAACATTGTCCATGGTCTAAGAGTTAACATTGTGTCCATGATCTAAGAGTTAACATTGTGTCCGTGATCTAAGAGTTAACATTGTCCATGGTCTAAGAGTTAACATTGTGTCCGTGATCTAAGAGTTAACATTGTGTCCGTGATCTAAGAGTTATCACTGTCCGTGATCTAAGAGTTAACATTGTCCATGGTCTAAGAGTTAACATTGTGTCCGTGATCTAAGAGTTATCACTGTCCGTGACCTAAGAGTTAACACTGTCCGTGATCTAAGAGTTAACACTGTCCGTGATCTAAGAGTTATCACTGTCCGTGATCTAAGAGTTAACATTGTCCATGGTCTAAGAGTTAA
Source organism: Ylistrum balloti (assembly GCF_031769215.1). Lineage (NCBI taxonomy): Eukaryota > Metazoa > Mollusca > Bivalvia > Pectinida > Pectinidae > Ylistrum > Ylistrum balloti. The sequence continues at coordinate 65,294 of NW_026782955.1, read as the reverse complement.
CACTGTCCATGGTCTAAGAGTTAACATTGTCCATGGTCTAAGAGTTAACATTGTCCATGGTCTAAGAGTTAACATTGTGTCCGTGATCTAAGAGTTAACATTGTGTCCGTGATCTAAGAGTTAACATTGTCCATGGTCTAAGAGTTAACATTGTGTCCGTGATCTAAGAGTTAACACTGTCCATGGTCTAAGAGTTAACATTGTGTCCGTGATCTAAGAGTTAACATTGTCCATGGTCTAAGAGTTAACATTGTGTCCGTGATCTAAGAGTTAACATTGTCCATGGTCTAAGAGTTAACATTGTCCATGGTCTAAGAGTTAACATTGTCCATGGTCTAAGAGTTAACATTGTCCATGGTCTAAGAGTTAACATTGTGTCCGTGATCTAAGAGTTAACATTGTCCATGGTCTAAGAGTTAACATTGTCCATGGTCTAAGAGTTAACATTGTGTCCATGATCTAAGAGTTAACATTGTCCATGGTCTAAGAGTTAACAATGTGTCCGTGATCTAAGAGTTAACATTGTCCATGGTCTAAGAGTTAACATTGTGTCCGTGATCTAAGAGTTAACATTGTCCATGGTCTAAGAGTTAACATTGTCCATGGTCTAAGAGTTAACATTGTCCATGGTCTAAGAGTTAACATTGTCCATGGTCTAAGAGTTAACATTGTCCATGGTCTAAGAGTTAACATTGTCCATGGTCTAAGAGTTAACATTGTGTCCGTGATCTAAGAGTTAACACTGTCTATGGTCTAAGAGTTAACATTGTCCATGGTCTAAGAGTTAACATTGTGTCCGTGATCTAAGAGTTAACATTGTCCATGGTCTAAGAGTTAACACTGTCCATGGTCTAAGAGTTCACATTGTGTCCGTGATCTAAGAGTTAACATTGTCCATGGTCTAAGAGTTAACATTGTGTCCGTGATCTAAGAGTTAACATTGTGTCCGTGATCTAAGAGTTAACATTGTCCATGGTCTAAGAGTTAACATTGTGTCCGTGATCTAAGAGTTAACATTGTCCATGGTCTAAGAGTTAACATTGTCCATGGTCTAAGAGTTAACATTGTGTCCATTATCTAAGAGTTAACATTGTGTCCATGATCTAAGAGTTATCACTGTCCGTGATCTAAGAGTTAACATTGTCCATGGTCTAAGAGTTAACATTGTGTCCGTGATCTAAGAGTTAACATTGTGTCCGTGATCTAAGAGTTAACATTGTCCATGGTCTAAGAGTTAACATTGTGTCCGTGATCTAAGAGTTAACACTGTCCACGGTCTAAGAGTTAACACTGTCCATGGTCTAAGAGTTAACATTGTCCATGGTCTAAGAGTTAACACTGTGTCCATGGTCTAAGAGTTAACATTGTCCATGGTCTAAGAGTTAACATTGTCCATGGTCTAAGAGTTAACATTGTGTCCGTGATCTAAGAGTTAACACTGTCCATGGTCTAAGAGTTAACATATAAATACTGACACAAATCTTAAGATTTTTCCATGATCTAAGATGTTACTATTTCATCCATAACCTAAGAGCATATAAACACTGACACAAATCTGAAGATTTTTCTATCATCTAAGATGTAACTATTTTATCCACGACCTAAGAGTCAACATTGTGTTCAGGATGAAAGAATTAACATATAAAACTCAACACAAATCTTTCATTGTGTGCATGACCTAACATTTAACATATAAACATCGATACAAATCTCAACATTCCTCCATAACCCTTTCTCCATAATCCAAGGTAAGTGTTAATACTTTATCCATGGCCTAAGTGTTAACATATTATAACATTTTTCCATGACCTAAGATCTTACTATTTCATCCATGACCTAAGAGTTTCTGATAGTTCATTTCTGATAGTCCGTCATTATCCTGTAGAGTACTTGGCATTTTTTAGCAGCATGTTTGAAACCTTCTTCTTTAATGTATCCCATTTTCTTCGGTGTAATTCTCCTTGGTTTTCTGCACTTTTCCTCACTGCCAGAAGACAGTGTTGTTGCGAAGGGCAAGTTTTTTCTATGGTCCCATCAAAATATGAGGAGAAGTATTTCTTGATCTCATTTTCTTCAACCTCGGTCCATTTCACTCTTACTGCCAATTGCAATTAAAAAAAAAAAAAAAAAAAAGAAAGTCAAAAGCATTTTCATGTATGAAGATAACTGCTATAAGAATGTTTTAAGGTTTTAATTTGGAATTGATTTGGTAGACAACACACTTTTAATGACAGTGAAACAGAACTCTCAGCAGGATGACTTACCAAATGGATAAAGATCAAACAACCTTCACCCTGGACCATTCATTGGTCACTTGACATAAAATGCCATTACAAAGTGTTCACAATGAAAGCGAACAGATCTCAGAGTTGGTCCTTAGATTATTATAAGCAACAATAACCATTGCACATCTGCACATGATAGCATAGAAAGTTCAAAACAATGGAGTTCAAGATAATCTAAACAAGGGCCAAGGGGGCTTAATTGTCATCTGACCAAACTTCTGTGACCTTAAAGTATGCAAAGGTCATTGATATGAGGAAACTTTGTAGCACTCCAGCCTCGGTACCTACTACCCATATATAATTACCCTGGGCCTTTTGGTCCATGAGAAGATTGTTAAAGGTTTTACATATTTGACCCCTGTGACCTTGAAAGTAGGTCACGAGCATCCATACGAGTAAAATTTGTAGCACTCCATCCCTGGGTCTTTCGGTTATTGAGAAAACCTTTAAGTAAAAAGTTTACGCACGGCAGATGCAACATAGTTCATCTTGACCTTTCGGGTCAGATGACCTAAAATTGCTGACAGATTATGAAAGGGCACTAGCACAATCATGTAAGAGCAGCACATGTTTGGTTGAAATCTGATATCATATATATTTGAATTACTTAAAGGAAATTACAGACTTTCATGATTTTTGAACTCCTATAAATGTCAACGGATTTCATTGACATAAAGCATTGATACTGTATATCAAGTGGATATCTGGTATTAATTATTGAATATTTACCTTTCTGTGACTTCTTTTTCTGTGGTTGTTCACTAAAGGAATCTACCATGCCAGATAGTTCCCAATCTGTTTGGTTAAAAGAAGAGAAGGGGAAATCAGTTAGCTACAAACTTTTTAACATCTTTTTTTTTTCATTGGTCTAAAGTCTAAAGAGGAGAGGTTTAATTGTGGGGCAGTTCTGTTCACAGGGTGTTTAAAAGTCTCCATATTGGATTTTTTGTTGCAGGAAACAACAATTTAACCATTAAATCCAAATCATGAAGAAAAACTATGATATGGATTTATTTCAAATAATTTTAAAAATGTTGTTTCGTATACAACAGTGCACAATACTCATAAAAGCATTATACAATACATTCAAATTTTCCAAATAAACTCAAAAGTCACAGATTTTATAATTTGTGTTAGCCTGTGGAACCTCTGGCAAGACTTCTTCCGATGTCAATTGGTTTATCACGTCAAGATTTAATTAAATTGACCAATGTCAGCACCTAGGGATTTTCTAAATAAGCATCAGTGGGGCATGGCTCAGTCGAAATTGGCAAAATGTTTTGAGGATATCATGTGTACAGTGTGTACACAGCTCTTCTGTAATGACCCCTACTATAATTATACAAATATTGACTAAATGAGATTCAATTTATGAATGTAAAGAACATAACTGATAATTTCCATGTCAGATTTGGCTGTTTCATTAATATGTGCCGTAATGTGAAATTTGACATGATTTTGACCATTGTATGGTCAAGGACATCCATTTAACTTTGCGGTGTACCAAATGTACAGAAATGCACGCATAATGCCCATCAAATTATTATCAGTTTCCATTTCATCAATCTATTTTACAACAAAGGTGATCAGATACATGGCTTGGTCCAAATACTTTTTCACTGATAACTTGTTAACACATATAATCAACTCTGCCTTCTAGTTTCTACACATGGTAATTTAATGCCAGTACTGCTATGTAAATCTCGAAAGCATACCCCAGTACATATATGTTAAGTTCGTATCACTTAACTTTTTATGATAATTGAAAATGTGGGGAGGCGAGAAAAGCAATACGAACCATCAAGATGGGAATCTGAAGCAGTTGCATCGGTGTCTCCTCCCTTGCTCTCATGGATAGACTCTTCAAGTTCTACAGGTAACAAAATATCAAGTTCCATTATAAAATTCTAGTACTATCAACTTATTGTTCTGTATCTATTAAAGGCAAAAATATCCTCATATTTGGAATATTGTACAAGGCATACAATATTCACAACACCTTTTAATAATCTTCAGCAAGATCTAAGTTTTAACAAACTAATGCTTTATCACTTGACCAGAGCTACCCAATATCACTGTAGAACAACAGTCCATGTTTCTTTGCTTGATGATTTTGTTACACTTATTCAAATTGTAAATTTTATTTTGCACAGACATGAAACTTCTATAGTAGGCATCAACTCTGAAAAATGCATCAATATAGCAACTATTTTTTACATGCAAAATAGAACCGAATAAAAGAATGCAATCCATTTTATGGTAGCAATGTACTTGTTAATATTGCTACAATAGTTTAAGGCCCTCACAAATTTTAGACATCTATACGAGACAACAAAATTAACAGTTTCATATACATTTTGTCTGCAAATACGGAAATAACCCTATAGGCAAAAGCCGCTGTTTCTTTTTTAATCCATAGCTTAGAGGTCAAAAACTCACTAAACATGGCAAGAATTCATACAGAAACTATAATTAATGCATATTTCATCAAATTCAAGGCCAATTTTCACAAATTCAAGGCCTTAATGTGAATTTAAGGCCATTTAAGGCTTTTTCACCATTATCAGGGATTTTAAAGGATAAGCTCTGTTTTGTTTTAGGGCAATTTAAAACCCTGAATTATTCAATTTTTCAATCATTTGGGAGGTCCTCTTTAATATGGAAAATAAGTATTTCTGCAATAAGATTTACTATATTTTTATCGTAGTAATTAATTTTAGGATCAATTAAAAATAAATACATATGTACCTTAGACTCTCCAATTCACCAGGACGCCTCCGGTTATATACCATAAGTCTCACTGCAGTCAAAACAGCTACCTCTCTGTAGAATGCCTCATTGATAGTGCTTTGGTCCAGATCTAAATCTTGCAGTTGCGTGACAAGGTAGGATGCCAGTTTCACAATATCATCAGGAATTGGCAGCGGTGACAATTTATTGAAATGCCTTTCTTCCAATGTAACACGCACAATTTTGGAAACTTTGACACTCCATTCCATTTGGAGTAAACGAAGGAAGTCTGTCGCTGCCTCTTTAGCCTTTACATTATTTTCCTTAATGGCAAGGCCCAGTTTTGCTGACGCCAAATGTGTAAGGTCATATCCAAGTTTCAATGCGGTACTGGGATTTTTCAATTCCTCATTTCCATCTTCATGACAGGCTTTCAGGGAGCACTGGACAACACTATCAAAATATGCAGGATTCAAAAACTCATCCATTGTTGAATTTTAAAGTCCAGAAGATTCTCGTAGTAAAAGCAAAAATCTAGCAGCAAGTCTCATCCTAAAACTTGTAAACCCTCTACTCCTCAATTTATTACCAATGTTTTTTACCAGCCAAATATCTCCAAGAGCCACTATTAATCGGTCATTCTGTGCAACTGATGTGATGTTGTCTCTTGTCATGGATGGGAACACAGTTTTTTCCAGTTTTTTTGGTGCATGTGGAGAGAGCTTCCCAGTCATCACCTTTGACTGAATGATTGCAAGGCCCTTATTGAATTAATTACTTGCACTCTGGTTCTTTTGATCTGCACACGGACAAGCAGCATTGTGTTTAGTAATATTTTGCAGTGTAATCCACTCCTCACACAATGGGCATGGCCCATGCTTGGATACATCAAATACTGATGTTTCTGTTCTACGCGAAAGAACAATTTCACCTTTTTTTTTCACTTAAAGCCTTGGAGTTGTGAAAATTGTTTTCCTTATTGCGAAGAATGGTCTGTTTCTTATGCAGCTGTGTCTTTATTTGTTTGGAAGATGGATCATAACTATCTATTTTCCTTTTCATATCCACCATATCTATCACTTCTTTTTCGTTTCTGTTCAAATGTGTTTGCATGTTAGTCATCAACTTGTGGCAGAAAACTGTGAGGACTGCGTCATTCTCCACCAACATGTGAGGGTCCTCAGGGGGAGACAAGACTGTGAGGACAGTCTTTATCCACCGACAAGTGAGGGTCATTTTCAACAGATATGTGAAGGTCCTCAGCGGGAGACAAGACTGTGAGGACTGCGTCATTTTCCATCAACATGTTAGGGTCCTCAGAGGGAGTCAAGACTGTGAGGACTGCGTCATTTTCCACCAACATGTGAGGGTCCTCAGAGGGAGACAAGACTGTGAGGACTGTGTCATTTTCCACCAACATGTGAGGGTCCTCAGAGGGAGACAAGACTGTGAGGACTGTGTCTTTATCCGCCGACAAGTGAGGGTCATTCTCAACAGATATGTGAGGGTCCTCAGAGGGAGACAAGACTGTGAGGACTGCGTCATTTTCCACCAACATGTGAGGGTCCTCAGAGGGAGACAAGACTGTGAGGACTGTGTCATTTTCCACCAACATGTGAGGGTCCTCAGAGGGAGACAAGACTGTGAGGACTGTGTCATTTTCCACCAACATGTGAGGGTCCTCAGAGGGAGTCAAGACTGTGAGGACTGTGTCATTTTCCACCAACATGTGAGGGTCCTCAGAGGGAGACAAGACTGTGAGGACTGTGTCTTTATCTGCCGACAAGTGAGGGTCATTATCCACAGACATGTGAGGGTCCTCAGAGGGAGACAAGACTGTGAGGACTGCGTCATTTTCCACCAACATGTGAGGGTCCTCAGAGGGAGACAAGACTGTGAGGACTGTGTCTTTATCCGCCGACAAGTGAGGGTCATTCTCAACAGATATGTGAGGGTCCTCAGAGGGAGACAAGACTGTGAGGACTGCGTCATTTTCCACCAACATGTGAGGGTCCTCAGAGGGAGACAAGACTGTGAGGACTGTGTCATTTTCCACCAACATGTGAGGGTCCTCAGAGGGAGACAAGACTGTGAGGACTGTGTCTTTATCCGCCGACAAGTGAGGGTCATTCTCAACAGATATGTGAGGGTCCTCAGAGGGAGACAAGACTGTGAGGACTGCGTCATTTTCCACCAACATGTGAGGGTCCTCAGAGGGAGACAAGACTGTGAGGACTGTGTCTTTTCCACCATTCTCAACATGTGAGGGTCCTCAGAGGGAGACAAGACTGTGAGGACTGTGTCATTTTCCACCAACATGTGAGGGTCCTCAGAGGGAGACAAGACTGTGAGGACTGTGTCTTTATCCACCAACAAGTGAGGGTCCTCAGAGGGAGACAAGACTGTGAGGACTGTGTCTTTATCCGTGGACAAGTGAGGGTCATTCTCAACAGATATGTGAGGGTCCTCAGAGGGAGACAAGACTGTGAGGACTGCATCATTTTCCACCAACATGTGAGGGTCCTCAGAGGGAGACAAGACTGTGAGGACTGCTTCATTTTCCACCATGTGAGGGTCCTCAGAGGGAGACAAGACTGTGAGGACTGTGTCATTTTCCACCAACATGTGAGGGTCCTCAGAGGGAGACAAGACTGTGAGGACTGTGTCTTTATCCGCCGACAAGTGAGGGTCATTCTCAACAGATATGTGAGGGTCCTCAGAGGGAGACAAGACTGTGAGGACTGCGTCATTTTCCACCAACATGTGAGGGTCCTCAGAGGGAGACAAGACTGTGAGGACTGTGTCTTTATCCGCCGACAAGTGAGGGTCCTCAGAGGGAGACAAGACTGTGAGGACTGCGTCATTTTCCACCAACATGTGAGGGTCCTCAGAGGGAGACAAGACTGTGAGGACTGTGTCATTTTCCACCAACATGTGAGGGTCCTCAGAGGGAGACAAGACTGTGAGGACTGCATCATTTTCCACCAACATGTGAGGGTCCTCAGAGGGAGACAAGACTGCAAGGACTGTGTCATTTTCCACCAACATGTGCGGGTCCTCAGAGGGAGACAAGACTGTGAGGACTGCGTCATTTTCCACCAACATGTGAGGGTCCTCAGAGGGAGACAAGACTGTGAGGACTGCGTCATTTTCCACCAACATGTGAGGGTCCTCAGAGGGAGACAAGACTGTGAGGACTGTGTCTTTATCCGCCGACAAGTGAGGGTCATTCTCAACAGATATGTGAGGGTCCTAAGAGGGAGACAAGACTGTGAGGACTGCGTCATTTTCCACCAACATGTGAGGGTCCTCAGAGGGAGACAAGACTGCAAGGACTGTGTCATTTTCCACCAACATGTGAGGGTCCTCAGAGGGAGACAAGACTGTGAGGACTGTGTCTTTATCCGCCGACAAGTGAGGGTCATTCTCAACAGATATGTGAGGGTCCTCAGAGGGAGACAAGACTGTGAGGACTGCGTCATTTTCCACCAACATGTGAGGGTCCTCAGAGGGAGACAAGACTGTGAGGACTGTGTCATTTTCCACCAACATGTGAGGGTCCTCAGAGGGAGACAAGACTGTGAGGACTGCGTCATTTTCCACCAACAAGTGAGGGTCCTCAGAGATATGTGAGGGTCCTCAGAGGGAGACAAGACTGTGAGGACTGCGACATTTTCCACCAACATGTGAGGGTCCTCAGAGGGAGACAAGACTGTGAGGACTGCGTCATTTTCCACCAACATGTGAGGGTCCTCAGAGGGAGACAAGACTGTGAGGACCGTGTCTTTTTCCACCAACATGTGAGGGTCCTCAGAGGGAGACAAGACTGTGAGGACTGTGTCTTTATCCGCCGACAAGTGAGGGTCATTCTCAACAGATATGTGAGGGTCCTCAGAGGGAGACAAGACTGTGAGGACTGCGTCATTTTCCACCAACATGTTAGGGTCCTCAGAGGGAGACAAGACTGTGAGGACTGTGTCATTTTCCACCAACATGTGAGGGTCCTCAGAGGGAGACAAGACTGTGAGGACTGTGTCATTTTCCACCAACATGTGAGGGTCCTCAGAGGGAAACAAGACTGTAAGGACTGCGTCATTTTCCACCAACATGTGAGGGTCCTCAGAGGGAGACAAGACTGTGAGGACTGTGTCTTTATCCGCGGACAAGTGAGGGTCATTCTCAACAGAGTGAGGGTCCTCAGAGGGAGACAAGACTGTGAGGACTGCGTCATTTTCCACCAACATGTGAGGGTCCTCAGAGGGAGACAAGACTGTGAGGACTGTGTCATTTTCCACCAACATGTGAGGGTCCTCAGAGGGAGACAAGACTGTGAGGACTGTGTCTTTATCCACCGACAAGTGAGGGTCCTCAGAGGGAGACAAGACTGTGAGGACTGCGTCATTTTCCACCAACATGTGAGGGTCCTCAGAGGGAGACAAGACTGTGAGGACTGTGTCTTTATCTAGGACTGTGTCTTTATCCGCCGACAAGTGAGGGTCATTCTCAACAGATATGTGAGGGTCCTCAGAGGGAGACAAGACTGTGAGGACTGCGTCATTTTCCACCAACATGTGAGGGTCCTCAGAGGGAGACAAGACTGTGAGGACTGTGTCTTTATCCACCAACAAGATATGTGAGGGTCCTCAGAGGGAGACAAGACTGTGAGGACTGCGTCATTTTCCACCAACATGTGAGGGTCCTCAGAGGGAGACAAGACTGTGAGGACTGTGTCTTTATCCGCCGACAAGTGAGGGTCATTCTCAACAGATATGTGAGGGTCCTCAGAGGGAGACAAGACTGTGAGGACTGCGTCATTTTCCACCAACATGTGAGGGTCCTCAGAGGGAGACAAGACTGTGAGGACTGCGTCATTTTCCACCAACATGTGAGGGTCCTCAGAGGGAGACAAGACTGTGAGGACTGTGTCTTTATCCGCTGACAAGTGAGGGTCCTCAGAGGGAGACAAGACTGTGAGGAGACATGTGAGGGTCCTCAGAGGGAGACAAGACTGTGAGGACTGCGTCATTTTCCACCAACATGTGAGGGTCCTCAGAGGGAGACAAGACTGTGAGGACTGTGTCTTTATCCGCCGACAAGTGAGGGTCATTCTCAACAGATATGTGAGGGTCCTCAGAGGGAGACAAGACTGTGAGGACTGCGTCATTTTCCACCAACATGTGAGGGTCCTCAGAGGGAGACAAGACTGTGAGGACTGTGTCATTTTCCACCAACATGTGAGGGTCCTCAGAGGGAGACAAGACTGTGAGGACTGCTTCATTTTCCACCAACATGTGAGGGTCCTCAGAGGGAGACAAGACTGTGAGGAATGTGTCATTTTCCACCAACATGTGAGGGTCCTCAGAGGGAGACAAGACTGTGAGGTCAGACAGAGATGTGAGGGTCCTCAGAGGGAGACAAGACTGTGAGGACTGCGTCATTTTCCACCAACATGTGAGGGTCCTCAGAGGGAGTCAAGACTGTGAGGACTGCGTCATTTTCCACCAACATGTGAGGGTCCTCAGAGGGAGACAAGACTGTGAGGACTGTGTCTTTATCCGCCGACAAGTGAGGGTCATTCTCAACAGATATGTGAGGGTCCTCAGAGGGAGACAAGACTGTGAGGACTGCGTCATTTTCCACCAACATGTGAGGGTCCTCAGAGGGAGACAAGACTGTGAGGACTGTGTCATTTTCCACCAACATGTGAGGGTCCTCAGAGGGAGACAAGACTGTGAGGATTGTGTCATTTTCCACCAACATGTGAGGGTCCTCATGTGAGGGTCCTCAGAGACAAGACTGTGAGGACTGCGTCATTTTCCACCAACATGTGAGGGTCCTCAGAGGGAGACAAGACTGTGAGGACTGTGTCTTTATCCGCCGACAAGTGAGGGTCATTCTCAACAGATATGTGAGGGTCCTCAGAGGGAGACAAGACTGTGAGGACTGCGTCATTTTCCACCAACATGTGAGGGTCCTCAGAGGGAGTCAAGACTGTGAGGACTGTGTCATTTTCCACCAACATGTGAGGGTCCTCAGAGGGAGACAAGACTGTGAGGACTGTGTCTTTATCTGCCGACAAGTGAGGGTCATTCTCAACAGATATGTGAGGGTCCTAAGAGGGAGACAAGACTGTGAGGACTGCGTCATTTTCCACCAACATGTGAGGGTCCTCAGAGGGAGACAAGACTGTGAGGACTGTGTCTTTTTCCGCCGACAAGTGAGGGTCATTCTCATCAGATATGTGAGGGTCCTCAGAGGGAGACAAGACTGTGAGGACTGCGTCATTTTCCACCAACATGTGAGGGTCCTCAGAGGGAGTCAAGACTGTGAGGACTGCGTCATTTTCCACCAACATGTGAGGGTCCTCAGAGGGAGACAAGACTGAGAGGACTGTGTCTTTATCCGCCGACAAGTGAGGGTCATTCTCAACAGATATGTGAGGGTCCTCAGAGGGAGACAAGACTGTGAGGACTGCGTCATTTTCCACCAACATGTGAGGGTCCTCAGAGGGAGACAAGACTGTGAGGACTGTGTCATTTTCCACCAACATGTGAGGGTCCTCAGAGGGAGACAAGACTGTGAGGACTGTGTCATTTTCCACCAACATGTGAGGGTCCTCAGAGGGAGTCAAGACTGTGAGGACTGTGTCATTTTCCACCAACATGTGAGGGTCCTCAGAGGGAGACAAGACTGTGAGGGCTGTGTCTTTATCCGCCGACAAGTGAGGGTCATTATCCACAGACATGTGAGGGTCCTCAGAGGGAGACAAGACTGTGAGGACTGCGTCATTTTCCACCAACATGTGAGGGTCCTCAGAGGGAGACAAGACTGTGAGGACTGTGTCATTTTCCACCAACATGTGAGGGTCCTCAGTGGGAGACAAGACTGTGAGGACTGCGTCATTTTCCACCAACATGTGAGGGTCCTCAGAGGGAGACAAGACTGTGAGGACTGCGTCATTTTCCACCAACATGTGAGGGTCCTCAGAGGGAGACAAGACTGTGAGGACTGTGTCTTTATCCGCCGACAAGTGAGGGTCATTCTCAACAGATATGTGAGGGTCCTCAGAGGGAGACAAGACTGTGAGGACTGCGTCATTTTCCACCAACATGTGAGGGTCCTCAGAGGGAGACAAGACTGTGAGGACTGCGTCATTTTCCACCAACATGTGAGGGTCCTCAGAGGGAGACGAGACTGCAAGGACTGTGTCATTTTCCACCAACATGTGAGGGTCCTCAGAGGGAGACAAGACTGTGAGGACTGTGTCTTTATCCACCGACATGTGAGGGTCCTCAGAGGGAGACAAGACTGTGAGGACTGCGTCATTTTCCACCAACATGTGAGGGTCCTCAGAGGGAGACAAGACTGTGAGGACTGTGTCTTTATCCGCCGACAAGTGAGGGTCATTCTCAACAGATATGTGAGGGTCCTCAGAGGGAGACAAGACTGTGAGGACTGCGTCATTTTCCACCAACATGTGAGGGTCCTCAGAGGGAGACAAGACTGTGAGGACTGTGTCTTTATCCACCAACATGTGAGGGTCCTCAGAGGGAGAGATATGTGAGGGTCCTCAGTGGGAGTCACGACTGTGAGGATTGCGTCATTTTCCACCAACATGTGAGGGTCCTCAGAGGGAGACAAGACTGTGAGGACTGTGTCATTTATCCGCCAACATGTGAGGGTCCTCAGAGGGAGACAAGACTGTGAGGACTGCGTCATTTTCCACCAACATGTGAGTGTCCTCAGAGGGAGAGAAGACTGTGAGGACTGTGTCATTTTCCACCAACATGTGAGGGTCCTCAGAGGGAGACAAGACTGTGAGGATTGTGTCTTTATCCGCGGACAATAGAGGGTCATTATCCACAGACATGTGAGGGTCCTCAGATTGAGACAAGACTGTGAGGACTGTGTCATTTTCCACCAACATGTGAGGGTCCTCAGAGGGAGACAAGACTGTGAGGACCGTGTCTTTTTCCACCAACATGTGAGGGTCCTCAGAGGGAGACAAGACTGTGAGGACTGTGTCTTTATCCGCCGACAAGTGAGGGTCATTCTCAACAGATATGTGAGGGTCCTCAGAGGGAGACAAGACTGTGAGGACTGCGTCATTTTCCACCATGTGAGAGTCCTCGAAGGGAGAGAAGACTGCAAGTACTGTGTCATTCTCAACAGATATGTGAGGGTCCTCAGAGGGAGACAAGACTGTGAGGACTGTGTCATTTTCCACCAACATGTGAGGGTCCTCAGAGGGAGACAAGACTGTGAGGACTGAGTCATTATCCACCGACATGTGAGGGTCCTCAGAGGGAGACAAGACTGTGAGGACTGTGTCTTTATCCGCCGACAAGTGAGGGTCATTATCCACAGACATGTGAGGGTCCTCAGAGGGAGACAAGACTGTGAGGACTGTGTCATTTTCCACCAACATGTGAGGGTCCTCAGAGGGAGACAAGACTGTGAGGGCTGTGTCATTTTCCACCAACATGTGAGGGTCCTCAGAGGGAGACAAGACTGTGAGGACTGCATCATTTTCCACCAACATCTGAGGGTCCTCAGAGGGAGACAAGACTGTGAGGACTGCGTCATTTTCCAACAACATGTGAGGGTCCTCAGAGGGAGACAAGACTGTGAGGACTGTGTCTTTATCCGCCGACAAGTGAGGGTCATTCTCAACAGATATGTGAGGGTCCTCAGAGGGAGACAAGACTGTGAGGACTGCGTCATTTTCCACCAACATGTGAGGGTCCTCAGAGGGAGACAAGACTGTGAGGACTGTGTCATTTTCCACCAACATGTGAGGGTCCTCAGAGGGAGACAAGACTGTGAGGACTGTGTCTTTATCCGCCGACAAGTGAGGGTCATTCTCAACAGATATGTGAGGGTCCTCAGAGGGAGACAAGACTGTGAGGACTGCGTCATTTTCCACCAACATGTGAGGGTCCTCAGAGGGAGACAAGACTGTGAGGACTGTGTCATTCATCCACCAACATGTGAGGGTCCTCAGAGGGAGACAAGACTGTGAGGACTGTGTCATTTTCCGCCGACAAGTGAATTCTCCACATGTGAGGGTCCTCAGAGGGAGACAAGACTGTGAGGACTGCGTCATTTTCCACCAACATGTGAGGGTCCTCAGAGTGAGACAAGACAGTGAGGACTGTGTCATTTTCCACCAACATGTGAGGGTCCCACCAACATGTGAGGGTCCTCAGAGGGAGACAAGACTGTGAGGACTGCGTCATTTTCCACCAACATGTGAGGGTCCTCAGAGGGAGACAAGACTGTGAGGACTGTGTCATTTTCCACCAACATGTTAGGGTCCTCAGAGGGAGTCAAGACTGTGAGGACTGCGTCATTTTCCACCAACATGTGAGGGTCCTCAGAGGGAGACAAGACTGTGAGGACTGTGTCTTTATTCGCCGATAAGTGAGGGTAATTCTCAACAGATATGTGAGGGTCCTAATATGGAGACAAGACTGTGAGGACTGCGTCATTTTCCAGCAACATGTGAGGGTCCTCAGAGGGAGACAAGACTGTGAGGACTGCGTCATTTTCCACCAACATGTGAGGGTCCTCAGAGGGAGACAAGACTGTGAGGACTGTGTCATTTAGCACCAACATGTAAGGGTCCTCAGAGGGAGACAAGACTGTGAGGACTGTGTCTTTATCCACCGACAAATGAGGGTCATTCTCAACAGATATGCGAGTATCCTCAGAGGGAGACAAGACTGTGAGGACTGCGTCATTTTCCACCAACATGTGAGGGTCCTCAGAGGGAGACAAGACTGTGAGGACTGTGTCATTTTCCACCAACATGTGAGGGTCCTCAGAGGGAGACAAGACTGTGAGGACTGTGTCTTTATCCGCCGACAAGTGAGGGTCCTCAGAGGGAGACAAGACTGTGAGGATTGTGTCTTTATCTGCGGACAATAGAGTGTCATTATCCACAGACGTGTGAGGGTCCTCAGAGGGAGTCAAGACTGTGACCTCCTCCAGTGCCAAAGTTACGTCTTTATGAAATTTTCCAAGCAATTCATACTTCCTTTTGATTTTCAGCTTACCTGAAATATAATAAAATGTATTAGTATTGCAAAATATGTTATTGCGATTGTATATGTATTTTAGTAAATTTTATATAATACATGTTTTCTGGTTAAAACCAATCTGAATATGTGTTGGACACTTGTTTCAGATGTTGTGCCTTTCTGTTATTGAATAAAACATATTTGAAGGTTTTAATATTTTCTACCTTTTTGACCTTAAAATTGGGTCAAGGTCATCCACATTAACAAATTTGATAGACATTGACCATGGGATGGTATTTGTGAAATACTATGCCTCCTGGCCTTCCAGAACTTAAGAATTTTTTTAAAAGTTTGTTAACAAAAATAGCAGTTTTGCATTTTTGGCCCCTACCGAGGACCGGAAGTTGATATTTTACACAAAAATTCAATTAGAGCTGCTATTTATTGATGTTAGGGCTAAAATTGCATATGACGTCATGGTGGCCATTTTCTTTTTTTCAACGAAATTAAAAATATTACCAAATGAGAGGGGACATCTGGGGAAAACAATGCCATATTTTCATTGAGGAACACCCTTTGGTTTTCTTTTAGAACAAGTTTTATGAAATTGGCTGGCCTTTTCAAAAGATCAAAAGAATTTTTCAAAATAGTGTACAACGTAAACGGAAGGTGATACAGAAAAGTTAAAGACATCAATATGACTGGAACATTCTGCACCAACCTGTACAACGAATTCTCAAGACAACTGAAAATTTATTTTTTTCTTAAATTTCCAAAACTTTACCCAATGGCAAGCTTTTTTATTTGACATATTTTGTACAAACGTGTATTGGAAAAGAGTTAGATATAAAAATTCTCTACTTTAAAATCAAAACAGCAACTCAACGGTTTTTGAGATACATGTTTTAAAGCTTTTAGCTTATGAAGTCTTGGAGACCATATTGGAATTTTGACCAACTTCAAAATTCGGCATTGTCACGTTCATATATCCATCAATAATATACTATATAGCTTACATACAAGTCCTTTTGTCATTTAAAAGATTAGGAACCCACAAAATTGGGAAGAATAATAATAAGAATAGGAACAAGATGTGTTCACGAAACACTATGCCCCAGAACATGGGCTTTATAAAGCAGGGCTCTCGATCTGCCAGATTTGGGGCCGAATATAGGCCCCATTCCCAATGCAAAATAGTATCTTTTTTCCCCAATTTAGACCCCAAGTTTCCCCAATTCTAAGAAAAACGTTATTTTTCCCAATTTCAAGGGCCCCAGGCCCAAGTCCCAAAATGGGGTGCGAGAGCCCTGTAAAGGCTTAGAATAATGGAAGATTTTTCATGATTTTTCACTGTTTTTCTTATCAAGGTCAAGGTCACACAAATTGCCCTCTATGGAAAGGTTTTGTCTTAAGGCACAATGTGTGTAAATATGAAGAAATTCCATGAAGTAATAAAAAAGTTATGGCCAAGGTTAAAGTTTCAGGACAGACAGACACGCAGACAGACCCACATGGGACAAAAACAATATGCCCCCACGATCTTCGATCCGGGGGCATAAAAAGAAACATAACAAAAACAATAGGTCTTTTCACCAGTTGGTGAAAAACCCTAATGAGCTGCCTAGCTCATGCCAATTGAATTTAAAAATCAATGAACTTCTTAAACAGTAACTGAAACACAAATGTCAAGATATATACTTATACTGGAGGCTATAAGAGGAGAATTTTCAATAAAATCTGTAATTCTGGACAAAGGTCTTGTCACTCTGTAAATAAAATGCAACAAAAAATGTGTCTACATAATTACTCTAATAATATATAAATGTGTATCAAGTTTCAATATTTTTGATTGTCAATGTGACCTACTTCTGATAAATAACACACTGCTCGATCAAGTTGAACCCATATCACAAGTATTAAATTCCAGAGACAGGTAGTATTGAATATACCTGACAAGGCAGCAGGACAAACTAAAACAACACAAAATCATATCAGCCTCCCCCCTGTCCCGATTCAAGGTGGAGAACTTTAAAAACCGAAAACATATCACTGAATAGAACACTGGATGCTTCAGATGTTATGTCTAACACAAACATATCATTCTTCATTGATGCCATATAGTTCCTTCACTCAGCTGTCTTGGAAGTGATATCTTTACCAGAAATATCTATATGTATCAAGTTGAGAATGACCAGGCAAACAAGTGAACCAATTATAATGACCTCCAAGAAGAGGTATACAAAGTGTCATACATAAATAAAACTTACTCAAAAGGATTGATGAAACTGCTCTCTTCTTTGGTAGCACTATCAGCCTTTTGGTTGTTTCCTTCAAAATAAATGTGATATAACATACATTGCTTATTGTAGTATGATAAAAATGTTAAGTTTAAAAACATTACTTGTACCTATGAATCTGCATACTGTAGTTACCGTAAATCATTTATTTCATTCATGTAGGAAATGTCTGAAGAAATACAAAGATAGATAACATATTTATTGAATCAAGATCCTCCATTTTCTTTTTGTCTTTTTTCAAAACATTTATTTACCAAGTAATTTGCTATATTTGTAATAAATAACACAGAAGATCAACACATTACACATATACATAGCAAATTCTTTATTCACACAGATGACACAGGATTGACTATCTAATACATCATTCTCAAGTGAATACTACAGCTCAGTTTCCTAGAAATGAAAAACAGGTTTGTTGAGCTGGATTGAAATAATATTGACCTTCAAATTAATGTCATGCCCTCTGGAGAATTATAAACCAGCACCACAAATACATACTGGTACATACTTACTGCAAATCAGTAGTGGATGGTCCAGGTACTGGTATGTGTTTCCATGATTCTGCAACTTGCACAAACACTCCTGACATTTCTGAACCACTAAATAAAAAGGGAACAGATATATATACAACACACATATGTAGAACTTTACCACATGATAACACATTTATAATCTAGCAACATATAAGAAACAAGCTGGAGCCGAACCATACATGTCTGCTACTACAGCTTCAAACCTCAAAAAGACAAGGTCATCCACAAAAAAACAAATATTCAATTAAAAAAGAATGCACATAAATACACTGAAAAAACTCTTTTACAATCATTTATAGTTTGAACATATTATAAAAAAATAAATCATTCCAAACTGCAAACCATCGGTGTCTTATCTCAATAATCAATGGAGAAACCAACCAATTTACAATCACAATATGCCATAATTACCCAACCTCCCACCAACCACTTATCAAAACTGTAAACAAAATGCACACTGAATGTTCAAATTACTATCTTTAATTATGTCATGTTGATAATGATGTCATAATGATGTAATATTCTTCTTATACCTCACATACTTAAGTTAGAATAAGATTGATGTATCTGCGTGTTGTATTCTGTAACATCAGTATACTACATACAATTTTTTACCTGCCTAAAAATCAATCTTATTAACAACAAACCTTAAAGTGACTTCACTTTCTGAACAGCCTCTTGTAGGGTCTCTCTTCTTGCAGATGTGTCCAGTAGTAGGCTCATCTAATGTTTTCTTGTGTAGTTCATAACTAAAATCAACATTTTCATTGCCATTTATTATCATGAATAATAAGCAATATTGATTTCTTGAAAACGACATTTTTTTTTACTTTACTGTAATACTGATATAGGCCTAATGGTAACATCAGAGACTTCTACCGCCACATTTATTTATATATATATATATATACACGCCTATCATTCTTTATATATCGTACCGTACTACATGTTCGTGTAGTTATGTACATTCCATCTGTAGTCTACTGAATTTCACATATAAGCATTGCACTGTTTATCATGAAGGTTATGTTTATCATCACGGTCGTTTTTCTCACAGTAACACCAGTACAGTCATATTTTTACACTTAGAACGATTACCCCCGATTGGGCCCCACCTTGCAGTCAACAACAAACACACGTTGTCGATAGTAAATTCATGCGAATAACACAACTATTTTCATTCAGCATTTATCAGATAACACTTTTAGTAGTGTTGTTCATAACATATTCACGCGTCAAACACTGGATATTGGATTATGATCAATGACAGGCGGATACGTTGTAATTATAGGGCTTACGTTAAGCTAACCAGTCAAGTAGCAGCTTCGCAAATTCCGAATCCGTATTCAGTCCAAGATCCTCCTTCATCTTTCGCCATCTATCGATCTCCTGTCTTATATAAATTCTTGTCTGACCTCTGTTCTGATCTGACTCCTTCTTCTTACGCTTTCTGACACTTTCTCTTAGGTAACTTTTAGGTCCTCGTCGCCTTTTCGTGTTTGCGTCCGCCATCTTCATTCTTTCTAAGCTTATACGCATGCGCAGCATCATGGTTACGAGCGTTAATCTATGAATTAGATCAGGACCGCTATGTTTACATTCTTTATTTCTTAGATATCAATAAAAAAATGGTTGCAGTTACTTTTAATTTTAGTAATTAACAGATAGTCTTAGTTCCGTAACATACTATTGGAAAATAGAACGTTTTATATAGTTTTCTAGTAGCGTTTTTTTTAACATTATAGAACATAATCTAGTCGCTTTAAAGTAACATTTATCTACATCAAACTTTATAATTAACATATGTATATTTATAAACAACAGTATACAACTCTATGTTTTCTTCTGTGACATGTATGTCATGAATGCCACAAAGCGTGATTCGTGTCAGAGACTTGAAAATCACGTGCACGGCGCGTTGTGACGTAAGCTTAGACACCCTGTATGCTAATCCTACAAAATTATATATGCATACACAAAACTGTTCAGATAGAAGAATTGAACCACCAAAATACGTAATTTGAACAAGTGACATACATGTAAACATACATTTTATTTAATAATTTTAAGTTTCGTTTAAGCCATAAAAGCAAATTTGGTGGTTTAAACCAGAATTTTTGACGCACTTTATTTGGTAATTATTTTACAACAGTGTGAATGCGCGACATTGGTAAGCGTATGAAATTTAGTCACATGATCACATTGACGAATGAAAATCGTCATAGATAATGATAACAGGTAATGAAAAACGCGTTTTCGCGGGTGAGTGTGTCCTGTGACTTTGAACATGAAGACTGACCTTGCTGGAATGTAAGTAAATGCTCTACTGTTTTATATCCGATACTAAGTAAAACTATAGGTATTTAGTCTCGTGTACATGTACCGACTGTTTATTGTTGTTAATGCTGATATGTTACCTTTTTACTGAAAATATAAGTTGAACTAAAGTTAATTACACTTGGGAGAATTTGGTTACATGCAGATTCATACAGATATTCAGATGAAAGTCAGATACTCTGATAAAATCATAGGATTTATGACTCAATTCCATAAAAGAGTAAATAGAATGTTGAAAAATCGATTTCATATTTTTTTTATAAAAAAAAAAAAAAATTTTCTTACCCCCCCCCCCCCCCCCCACCTAGTTACCTATAGACTAATTACTAAATCACATAGATAGGTAATCAAATTTACAATACACTAGTTATTGAGAACTACTGGTAGTAAAGCAGTTATGTATATATATAGACAATCAGATATGTCATATACTGGTTGCTAGTTCCTATCAAGGTAATAAGCTAGGATACAGATCCAGAAACTAGAACAAAGGTTACTTAAGTTACTTGTTTAAATGGGAGTCAAACATACCATAAACTGGTCACTTATGTTACTGTGAAAATAAACTACTAGTCACATGAGTAACTGTATAGTTGATATCACCACAAATCGGTGACTTGTATATAAAACAGGAAAAAAAACTATGGTCTGGAGAAAAATAACTACTTGCATGTATATAACTACATTTTGTTTGTATAATGAAACAAGTGCGTTGTTTCCTAGTATAACAGTGAGTGGTTACAATCTATACAGGTGGTAAATCCATGAGCTTGTTGGTGTATAGACTATTGTAAAACTGCAAAACTAAAATATCTGAGACTGATTACTTGTGTAGTACTCCAACACTGGGGACTTGTGCAAAATTTCCAAACAAACAGGTTCTAATTCTTTTTTTACTCTCCATAAACTTTCCTGATCAGTGATTACTTCCCTCCTAAAGTTTCTATGGATTTCTTAGGTTTTCTTTCTGAATAATTCTCTGCTTCTTCATGAATGATGCATATGATATAGTTTTGCCCCTAATTTCCATTAATAAGGTTTCTTAAAAAAGTTGATAATTTATCATAAACTGTAAGTAATTATCTGGCTTATTTAGGTTCTCCAAATTATAAACTGGTAAACAATACTGTCGCTTCACATCATCAATACAAGTATTTACCATTTTCACATATTCCTGATCAGATAAAAGTGAATTATTCAATTTCCATAAACCGTTTCCGTTTAACTGGCATCGAATGATCAGATCTGTAGCTAGATTCTGTTTTTGATTTCTTTACACTGGATAATAAGGAGTCGGAAATAAGAAAAAAAAGTCTAGTCTAGCTTACTTAACAGGATTGTTTTTGCGCCAAGTGTATTGTTTAATGTCTGGATGGTGTTCACTAAAAATATCAATAAGACTCCAGTTTTGTATTATTTCTAGAGCTTTATTCCTAGCGGCAGTGTTGTTTTCATGTCTATAATTATCATAATCTATTGAGGGTTCTAATACCAGGTTAACATCACCACAAATAATTACATTTTCATTATTAATAGTATCTACAATATCAACAACTATATCATAGAAGCCCAGTGTATCATGGTTTGGACCATAGAGAGTAATCTAAGTTGTCTCATCAACTGAAATGTTCTGAGAATGTTGGTAGTTCTCAAGAAATGTCTTGGTTGTGTGGTCAGTTGTCTCTCTAATTTTGTAAAGTTTGTCATATTTTGGATCACCTCTTGGTGGTTCACTTTGTCTATCCAAAACATGGAAATATTATGTTTCTGGAATCTGTTACATGACATGATGTTTTTCACACCAACATTACCCAAAATGTCCTAATTAAAGCTCAAAAATCCTTTAAAAAAAGCCCTACACTTTTGGTGAAAATCCTAATTTGTTTTGATATTTAAAATTTATCAAATATGCTCTTTGTCTTACATATCAAATAGAAGCATATTGTTCTTTGCTATGCTCATAGCACACCATTTGTGATTATGTTAGTCATTCATTTATCAAAATAAAGGGAGATATAAAAACCTGTTTATGTATGGGTTTTTTCATATGCAGGAGACGATGATCATCTATTAGATTACAATTTAGATAAAAAACGAGAATTATTGAACTGTGTACTTATGTTTTTTATTGAATTATCTTTTATTAAGTTGTCTTAAAAAGAACCAGACATTCTTTATATTGTTGTTACACCTTACCTGTATACAAGTTATTATTGCATTCTTTGTTTAATTGTCATGTGTTTAAGGGAGTGTTTTGAATGAGTGAAAAACACATGTTTTTTAATTATTATTGTGCATAATTATTTTGAAGCAGGATCTACATGTAAATATTGACTGCCAGGTTTGGAATGCATATAAAATAACTAGGTTTATTTATGATATAATTTTGATTGCTATTTGATTTCATACTTTGTTCTTATTTGTTTGAAGACAATATTCAACTGCTGTTTATTTGATGCAGCCAATGATCCATATGTGCATCCATTATGTGTACTTTGTATTTGGTGTGTGTTAATCCAAGGAAAATTATCCTTTTATATGCAATAAAGGTTTTTTTTTCAGCTTGAATTGGAATACTGAATACCTCTGTTGATGGCCACTGATATGATCTTCTGGGTTGGTAAATAGCTTATAGTCTTGTAGCCATCCACCCAATGGTGAGTACAAGTTTAATTTTGTATTTAAAAGTGAACTGAATCCCTTTTGTCATAAAAAAAACCCCTTAAAAATCCTAAAATTTGCCCTTCTTAAAAATTCAGCCCTATAAAATGCCCTTATTTTTTATCACAAGTGACTTGAAAGCCTACCTTTAGTCCGACCCTTTAGACCCTACTCCTCTGTCCCCTGACTAGCTGGAGGTTGCGATGAGGTATATTTGTACCAAGTTTAGGTATGTTTGATTAATTCAGTACTCATGATGAATGTTAAATAGTGTTAATATTTTGTAGAAAAAGTATTTTGTGTATTTATTTGTGTATGATTTTTTTTATTTGTTTTTTTCAACAGTAATCACAATGATGGTGCAGCATCACCAATGTTACCAACAACAGATGGGTAAACAGTGTTTCTGTTGATAATCTGAAGTATGAATTTCTGTCAGAATAATATCTTGCAGGTGAATCTTGGGATGAGCTGTCCTGGCATGGCTGTATTGGAGCTGTTGTAGGTAATGGTGATGATTTCAGGGATTGATATGGTTATGGCGGTGATGGTGATTGGTTTCCTGGAGAAGATGATTGCGGGGATTAATGAAGATGATATTTGGGATTCACAACATGCTACCCTGGATTTGAGGGCTGTGGCTGTAGGTTGCAGTGAAGTACATTTGTACCAAGTTTAGGTATGTTTGAGTAATTGTGATGAATGTTAAACAGTGAATGTTGTGTTGAAAAATCTTTTAAAATCATTTGTGTATGATTTTTGTGAGATTTGTTTTGTCAACAGTAATCACAATGGTAGTGCAGCATCACCAATTTGACCAAAACTGATGGGTATAGATTGTTTTTGTTGATAATCTAAAGTATTAAGTCCTCTTGGATTGAAATTTTAAGGTGGACTCTGGGATGAGGTGACCTCGCATTGCGGTATTGGAGCTGTTGTAACTGAATACCTCGAAAGGCAGTACTGTATTGGAGGGAGGTGACTGCAGTTATAAGGTTTAAGGCCTGTATAGTGCACCTGGTTTTGTTGATTTCAATTGAAGATAATCTGTTTCCTCATTTGGCCTCACTCCTTTCCCTTCCCACAAAGACCCTTCAGACTAAACTGAGTCAATATATCTTAATTTCAACACACAGTATTTAAAGCTGTTCATCTCTATTTTAGATGGCAGGCGTTTCCCCTCAGGTTCTTCGGGTAGTCAGACCCACAGCTCATATACAAAATTGGTTTCCCTTCCCACAAAACATTTCCTTTATTTCTCTTATTAGACCACATTTTTATCCCAGACCCACCCCTCTGGCTTTGGGGGGACCCCGAGACCCTCGATCAATACAAACTTAGCTCCCCTACAACCAAGAATTCTTCTGACCAAATTTAAATGAGTTCTAGAAGTGCTTTTATTGCAACTTAAAAGATGACATTACTATAAATATGTTATTACTTTTCAAGAATGGGAGCAAAATATTGTAAATTGAAAGTTTTCTTGAGTTAAAAAAAAAACCAAACATTGATTCATTCAAATTAATTAGTTTTACTCAATAACTCTGTATGCTGCATACAATCATAGTTCCATTGTCCTCTCTAACACCTGCACTGTTAACAGACACGCACGCACTTCCCTACTAATGCCTGCACTGGTATATTGGTCCCGCTAAAAAATTAGGAACTTTGATTATTTGTAGTATGTTACACATGTATTAGTTTTACAAAATGTAATTGATAAAGAAAAGTTACTATTGTTCTTGGAGTAGCAAATCCTTTCCAAATTTATTTTCTGGTTATTTTGCTTTTCAAACTGGAAAATTATTTCAAAATTTACTGCAAAATGATGAAGTAAATTCAGTGCAGACAGCAACTGTTTTTCATCAAATTTTCATCAAAAAGGAACAACTTCTGAAAGTGAATATTTCTATGACATTCCTTAAATTTAGGCCATATTTAATTTATATAGCTTTATAGTCAGAGTAGGGCAAAAGGATCTGACTCTATGGCACAAAGGAGTAGGGTATAAAGGGTCCGGTTCTAGGGGACTGAGGAATATGGTCTAAAGGGTCTGATTCTAGGGAACAGAGGAAGTAGGGTCTAAAGGGTCTGACTCTCTGAGACTGAGGAATAGGGTCTAAATGGTCCCATTCTAGGGAACAGGAAGTAGGGTCTAAAGGGTCTGACTATAGGGACTGAGGAATAGGGTCTAGTGTCTGAGTATAGGGGTCTGAGGAATAGGGTCTACAGGGTCCATTTCTAGGGGAAAGGAGTAGGGTATAAAGGGTCCCATTCTAGGGTACAGAGGAAGTAGGGTCTAAAGGGTCTGACTATTGGGGACTGAGGAATTGGGTCATTTATATATGTTTTTTTTTAGATTTCTTCTTTAACCGTAATCACAATGGTGGTATGATGGTACAACATCACCAATTTTACCAAAACCAATGGGTAAACAGTGTTTCTGTTGATAATCTGAAGTATGAATTTCTGTCAGAATAATATCTTGCAGGTGAATCTTGGGATGAGCTGTCCTGGCATGGCTGTATTGGAGCTGTTGTAGGTAATGGTGATGATTTCAGGGATTGATATGGTTATGGCGGTGATGGTGATTGGTTTCCTGGAGAAGATGATTGCAGGGATTAATGAAGATGATATTTGGGATTCACAACATGCTGACTGTACCGTACTGGATCTGTTTTGGCTGATTACATCGCATGGCTACCCTGGATTGGAGGACTGTGGCTGTAGGTTGCGGTGAGATACATTTCTACCAAGTTGAGGACAAAGGAGTAGGGTATAAAGGGTCCCATTCTAGGGTACAGAGGAAGTAGGGTCTAAAGGGTCTGACTATTGGGGACTGAGGAATAGGGTCATTTGTGTATGATTTTTTTTAGATTTCTTTTTTCAACAGTAATCACAACGGTGGTATGATGGTACAGTGTCACCAATTTTACCAAAACCAATGGGTAAACAGTGTTTCTGTTGATAATCTGAAGTATGAATTTCTCTCAGAATAATATCTTGCAGGTGAATCTTGGGATGAGCTGTCCTGGCATGGCTGTATTGGAGCTGTTGTATTTAATGGTGATGATTTCAGGGATTGATATGGTTATGGCGGTGATGGTGATTGGTTTCCTGGAGAAGATGATTGCGGGGATTAATGAAGATGATATTTGGGATTCCCAACACGCTTACTGGGATTTGAGGGCTGTGGCTGTAGGTTGCAGTGAAGTACATTTGTACCAAGTTTAGGTATGTTTGAGTAATTGTGATGAGTGTTAAACAGTGAATGTTGTGTTGAAAAATCTTTTAAAATCATTTGTGTATGATTTTTGTGAGATTTGTTTTGTCAACAGTAATCACAATGGTAGTGCAGCATCACCAATTTGACCAAAACTGATGGGTATAGATTGTTTTTGTTGATAATCTAAAGTATTAAGTCCTCTTGGATTGAAATTTTAAGGTGGACTCTGGGATGAGGTGACCTCGCATTGCGGTATTGGAGCTGTTGTAACTGAATACCTCGAAAGGCAGTACTGTATTGGAGGGAGGTGACTGCAGTTATAAGGTTTAAGGCCTGTATGGTGCACCTGGTTTTGTTGATTTGAATTGAAGATAATCTGTTTCCTCATTTGGCCTCACTCCTTTCCCTTCCCACAAAGACCCTTCAGACTAAACTGAGTCAATATATCTTAATTTCAACACACAGTATTTAAAGCTGTTCATCTCTATTTTAGATGGCAGGCGTTTCCCCTCAGGTTCTTCGGGGTCAGACCCACAGCTCATATACAAAATTGGTTTCCCTTCCCACAAAACATTTCCTTTATTTCTCTTATTAGACCACATTTTTATCCCAGACCCACCCCTCTGGCTTTGGGGGGGACCCCGAGACCCTCGATCAATACGAACTTAGCTCCCCTACAACCAAGAATTCTTCTGACCAAATTTAAATGAGTTCTAGAGGTGCTTTTATTGCAACTTAAAAGATGACATTACTGTAAATATGTTATTACTTTTCAAGAATGGGAGCAAAATATTGTAAATTGAAAGTTTTCTTGAGTTAAAAAAAAAACCAAACATTGATTCATTCAAATTAATTAGTTTTACTCAATAACTCTGTATGCTGCATACAATCATAGTTCCATTGTCCTCTCTAACACCTGCATTGTTAACAGGCACGCACGCACTTCCCTACTAATGCCTGCATTGGTATATTGGTCCCGCTAAAAAATTAGGAACTTTGATTATTTGTAGTATGTTACACATGTATTAGTTTTACAAAATGTAATTGATAAAGAAAAGTTACTATTGTTCTTGGAGTAGCAAATCCTTTCCAAATTTATTTTCTGGTTATTTTGCTTTTCAAACTGGAAAATTATTTCAAAATTTACTGCAAAATGATTAAGTAAATTCAGTGCAGACAGCAACTGTTTTTCATCAAATTTTCATCAAAAAGGAACAATTTCTGAAAGGGAGTATTTATATAACATTCCTTAAATTTAGGCCATATTTAATTTATAAAGCTTTATAGTCAGAGAAGTGCAAAAGGATCCGACTCTACAGCACAAAGGAGTAGGGTATAAAGGGTCCGGTTCTAGGGGACTGAGGAATATGGTCTAAAGGGTCTGATTGTAGGGAACAGAGGAAGTAGGGTCTAAAGGGTCTGACTCTGACTGAGGAATAGGGTCTAAAGACTAGAGGAACACAAGAGGGTCCCTTTAGAATAGGGTCCAACATTTAAATGGTCCCATTCTAGGGAACAGGAAGTAGGGTCTAAAGGGTCTGACTTTCTAGGGCACTGAGGAATAGGGTCTAAAGTGTCCTGAGTATAGGGGTTGAGGAATAGGGTCTATTTCAGGGTCCATTTTATGGCTATGGGACTGGAGGAATAGGGAGTAAAGGGATCACAATGCTGACTCTAGGGTTTTGATTACATGAGGCTACCCTGGATTGGAGGACTGTGGCTGTAGGTTGCAGTGAGGTACATTTTTGGGGACAAAGGAATAGGGTATAAAGGGTCCCATTCTAGGGTACAGAGGAAGTAGGGTCTAAAGGGTCTGACTATTTGAGGAATAGGGTCATTTGTGTATGATTTTTTTTAGATTTCTTTTTTCAACAGTAATCACAACGGTGGTATGATGGTACAGTGTCACCAATTTTACCAAAACCAATGGGTAAACAGTGTTTCTGTTGATAATCTGAAGTATGAATTTCTGTCAGAATAATATCTTGCAGGTGAATCTTGGGATGAGCTGTCCTGGCATGGCTGTATTGGAGCTGTTGTAGGTAATGGTGATGATTTCAGGGATTGATATGGTTATGGCGGTGATGGTGATTGGTTTCCTGGAAAAGATGATTGCAGGGATTAATGAAGATGATATTTGGGATTCACAACATGCTGACTGTACCGTACTGGATCTGTTTTGGCTGATTACATCGCATGGCTACCCTGGATTGGAGGACTGTGGCTGTAGGTTGCGGTGAGATACATTTCTACCAAGTTGAGGACAAAGGAGTAGGGTATAAAGGGTCCCATTCTAGGGTACAGAGGAAGTAGGGTCTAAAGGGTCTGACTATTGGGGACTGAGGAATAGGGTCATTTGTGTATGATTTTTTTTAGATTTCTTTTTTCAACAGTAATCACAACGGTGGTATGATGGTACAGTGTCACCAATTTTACCAAAACCAATGGGTAAACAGTGTTTCTGTTGATAATCTGAAGTGTGAATTTCTGTTAGAATAATATCTTGCAGGTGAATCTTGGGATGAGCTGTCCTGGCATGGCTGTATTGGAGCTGTTGTAGGTAATGGTGATGATTTCAGGGATTGATATGGTTATGGCGGTGATGGTGATTGGTTTCCTGGAGAAGATGATTGCGGGGATTAATGAAGATGATATTTGGGATTCACAACATGCTACCCTGGATTTGAGGGCTGTGGCTGTAGGTTGCAGTGAAGTACATTTGTACCAAGTTTAGGTATGTTTGAGTAATTGTGATGAAGTTAAACAGTGAATGTTGTGTTGAAAAATCTTTTAAAATCATTTGTGTATGATTTTTGTTTTCAGATTTGTTTTGTCAACAGTAATTACAATGGTGGTGCAGCATCACCAATTTGACCATAAATGATGGGTATACATTGTTTTTGTTGATAATCTAAAGTATTAAGTCCTCTTGGATTGAAATTTTAAGGTGGACTCTGGGATGAGGTGACCTCGCATTGCTGTATTGGAGCTGTTGTAACTGAATACCTCGAAAGGCAGTACTGTATTGGAGGGAGGTGACTGCAGTTATAAGGTTTAAGGCCTGTATGGTGCACCTGGTTTTGTTGATTTGAATTGAAGATAATCTGTTTCGTTATTGGGTCTCACTCCTTTCCCATTCCACAAACACCCTTCAGACTAAACTGAGTCAATATATCTTAATTTCAACAAACACTTTGTAAAACTGTACATCTCTATTTTAGATTAGTAGGCATTACCCCTCAGGTCCTTGGGGGTCCGACCCACAGCTCATATACAAAATTGGTTTCCCCTCCCACAAAGCTTTTCCTCTATTTCTCTTATTAGACCACATTTTTCTCCCAGACCCACCCCTCAGGCCTTGGGGGACCGAGACCCTCCATCAATACAAACTTGGTTCCCCTACACTCAAGATTTCTTCTGCTCAAATTTAAATAAATTCTAGAGGTGCTTTTATTGCAACTTGAGAGATGACATTACTGTAAATATTTTTATTACTTTCCAACAATGGGATTCAAATATTGTAAATTGAAAGTTTTCTTGATTTAAAAAAAAAAATCCAAACATTTATTCAAATTCATTAGTTTTATTCAGTAACTCTGTATGCTGCTTACAATCATAGTTCCATTGTCCTCTCTAATACCTGCTTTTTTAACAGGCACGCGCTACCCTACTAATACCTGCACTGGTATATTGGTCCCCCTAACAAATTGGGAACTGCGATTATTTGTAGTATGCTACACTTGTATTAGTTTTACAAAACATAATTGATAAAGAAAAGTTTCTATTAATCTTGAAGTAGCAAATCCTTTACAAATTTATTTTCTCTTTATTTTGCTTTTCAAATGGGAAAATTATTTCAAAATTTACTGCAAAATGATTCAGTAAATTCAGGGCAGACAGCAACTTGTTTTTCATCGGATGTTCATCAAGAAGGAACAATTTCCGAAAGGGAGTACTTATATCAAATTCCTTAAATTTAGGCCATATTTAGTGTTTATAGCTTTATTGTCAGGTAGCCCCTTTAGACTACTCCTTAGTTCCTTAGGTTCAGACCCTTTAGAACCTATTTCTCGGTCCCCTTTAGTCCAACCCTTTAGATGCTACTTCCTCAGTCTCCTAGAATAGAACCCTTTAGACCCTACTCTTTTGTCCCCTGGAGAGTCGGACCCTTTAGACACTACTCCTTTATCCCCTAGAATCGGACCCTTTAGAACCTATTTCTTGGTCCCCTTTAGTCCAACCCTTTAGATGCTACTTCCTCAGTCTCCTAGAGTAGCACCCTATAGACCCTACTTCTTTGTCTCCCTAGAGTCGGACCCTTCAGACCCTATTCGGCAGTCCCTAATAGTCGTACCCTTTAGACCCTATCCGGCAGTCCCCAATAGTCAAGACCATTTAGACCCTACTCCTTTGTCCCCTAGAGTCAGACCCTTTTACCCGACTCCTCTGTCCCCTGGAGTCAGCAATGGATTGGAGAATTGTAGCTTGAGGTGGCAGTGAGGTACATTTGTACAAAGTTTAGGTATGTTTGATTAATTGAGTAATCGTTATGAACATAAAATAGTGATAATATTTTGTAGAAAAATTCTTTTGTGTATTTTGTGTATTCATTTGTGAATGATTTTAGTTTTTACATTGTTTTTCTAATGGTAATCACAATGGTGGTGCAGCAGCACCAATTTTACCAAAACCGATGGGTATACAGTGTTTTTATTGATAATCTTAAGTCTGAGTTTCTCTCAGAATAATATCTTTCAGGTGGATCTTGGGATGAGCTCAACTAACATGGCTGCATTGGAGCTGTTAGAGGTAACTGTGATAATTTCAGGGATTGGTATGGTTATGGCAGTGATGGTGATTGGTTTCCTGGAGAAGATGATTGCATGGATTAATGAAGATGATATTGGGGATTCACAAAATGCTGACTGTACCGAAATGGATCTGTCATGGCTGCCCTGGATGGGAGGATGGCTTGGAGGACTGTAGCTGTGGGTAGCAGTGAGGTACAATTGTACCAAGTTTAGGTATATTTTATTGAGTAATCGTGATGAATGTTATGCAGTGTGAATGTTGTTTTGACTAATGCTGTAGAATCATTTGTGTATGATTTTCATATACCGCCAGAGGCGGTCGTATATTGGCGTCATCTTCTCCGTCTGTCCGTACGTCCATTTCTTGTGAACGCAACTCCTCCTAAACCAATCATCAGATTTTCATGAAACTTGCTCAATGTCACTACTACAATGGGTAGATGTGGGTGAAGGGGCGATTTTTGGGTTGGTTGATTTTTGTAAGATTTATGCCATTTTCAACTTTGTATTTGTAGCTTGCTCATTGTGGAGCCTTGTGAATTTAACTCCTCCTAAACTAATCATCAGATTTTCATGAAACTTGCTCAGTGTCACTTCTACAATGGGTGGATGTGCTTGAAGTGGCAATTCTTGATCTTTATATTTTGTGGCGGCGTATATTGTGGCCATGGCACTTTGTTTTCAGATTTGTTTTGTCAACAGTAATCACAATGGTGGTGCAGCATCACCAATTTCACCAAAACTGATGGGTATACTGCGTTTTAAATGATAATCTAAAGTATTAAGTTCTCTTGGATTGAAATTTTAAGGTGGACTCTGGGATGATGACCTCACATTGCTGTATCGGTGCTGTTGTAACTGAATACCTCGAAAGGCTGTACTGTATTGGAGGGAGGTGACTGCAGTTATAAGGTTTAGGGCCTGTATGGTGCATCTGGTTTTGTTGATTTGAATTGAAGATAATCTGTTTCGTTATTGGGTCTCACTCCTTTCCCATTCCACAAACACCCTTCAGACTAAAGTGAGTCAATATATCTTAATTTCAACAAACACTTTGTAAAACTGTACATCTCTATTTTAGATTAGTAGGCATTACCCCTCAGGTCCTTGGGGGTCCGACCCACAGCTCATATACAAAATTGGTTTCCCCTCCCACAAAGCTTTTCCTCTATTTCTCTTATTAGACCACATTTTTCTCCCAGACCCACCCCTCAGGCCTTGGGGGACCGAGACCCTCCATCAATACAAACTTGGTTCCCCTACACTCAAGATTTCTTCTGCTCAAATTTAAATAAATTCTAGAGGCGCTTTTATTGCAACTTGAGAGATGACATTACTGTAAATATTTTTATTAGCTTCCAACAATGGGATTAAAATATTGTAAATTGAAAGTTTTCTTGATTTAAAAAAAAAAAATCCAAACATTGATTTATTCAAATTCATTAGTTTTATTCAGTAACTCTGTATGCTGCTTACAATCATAGTTCCATTGTCCTCTCTAATACCTGCTTTTTTAACAGGCACGCGCTACCCTACTAATACCTGCACTGGTATATTGGTCCCCCTAACAAATTGGGAACTGCGATTATTTGTAGTATGCTACACTTGTATTAGTTTTACAAAACATAATTGATAAAGAAAAGTTTCTATTAATCTTGAAGTAGCAAATCCTTTACAAATTTATTTTCTCCTTATTTTGCTTTTCAAATGGGAAAATCATTTCAAATTTACTGCAAAATGATTCAGTAAATTCAGGGCAGACAGCAACTTGTTTTTCATCAGATCTTCATCAAAATGGAACAATTTCCGAAAGGGAGTACTTATATCAAATTCCTTAAATTTAGGCCATATTTAGTGTTTATAGCTTTATCCTCAGATAGCCTCTTTAGACTACTCCTTAGTTCTTTAGGTTCAGACCCTTTAGAACCTATTTCTCGGTCCCCTTTAGTCCAACCCTTTAGATGCTACTTCCTCAGTCTCCTAGAATAGAACCCTTTAGACCCTACTCTTTTGTCCCCTGGAGAGTCGGACCCTTTAGACACTACTACTTTATCCCCTAGAATCGGACCCTTTAGAACCTATTTCTTGGTCCCCTTTAGTCCAACCCTTTAGATGCTACTTCCTCAGTCTCCTAGAGTAGCACCCTATAGACCCTACTTCTTTGTCTCCCTAGAGTCGGACCCTTCAGACCCTATTCGGCAGTCCCTAATAGTCGTACCCTTTAGACCCTATCCGGCAGTCCCCAATAGTCAAGACCATTTAGACCCTACTCCTTTGTCCCCTAGAGTCGGACCCTTTTACCCGACTCCTCTGTCCCCTGGAGTCAGCAATGGATTGGAGAATTGTAGCTTGAGGTGGCAGTGAGGTACATTTGTACAAAGTTTAGGTATGTTTGATTAATTGAGTAATCGTTATGAACATAAAATAGTGATAATATTTTGTAGAAAAATTCTTTTGTGTATTTTGTGTATTCATTTGTGAATGATTTTAGTTTTTACATTGTTTTTCTAATGGTAATCACAATGGTGGTGCAGCAGCACCAATTTTACCAAAACCGATGGGTATACAGTGTTTTTATTGATAATCTTAAGTCTGAGTTTCTCTCAGAATAATATCTTTCAGGTGGATCTTGGGATGAGCTCAACTAACATGGCTGCATTGGAGCTGTTAGAGGTAACTGTGATAATTTCAGGGATTGGTATGGTTATGGCAGTGATGGTGGTTGGTTTCCTGGAGAAGATGGTTGCATGGATTAATGAAGATGATATTGGGGATTCACAAAATGCTGACTGTACCGAAATGGATCTGTCATGGCTGCCCTGGATGGGAGGATGGCTTGGAGGACTGTAGCTGTGGGTAGCAGTGAGGTACAATTGTACCAAGTTTAGGTATATTTTATTGAGTAATCGTGATGAATGTTATGCAGTGTGAATGTTGTTTTGACTAATGCTGTAGAATCATTTGTGTATGATTTTCATATACCGCCAGAGGCGGTCGTATATTGGCGTCATCTTCTCCGTCTGTCCGTACGTCCATTTCTTGTGAACGCAACTCCTCCTAAACCAATCATCAGATTTTCATGAAACTTGCTCAATGTCACTACTACAATGGGTAGATGTGGGTGAAGGGGCGATTTTTGGGTTGGTTGATTTTTGTAAGATTTATGCCATTTTCAACTTTGTATTTGTAGCTTGCTCATTGTGGAGCCTTGTGAATTTAACTCCTCCTAAACTAATCATCAGATTTTCATGAAACTTGCTCAGTGTCACTTCTACAATGGGTGGATGTGCTTGAAGTGGCGATTCTTGATCTTTATATTTTGTGGCGGCGTATATTGTGGCCATGCCACTTTGTTTTCAGATTTGTTTTGTCAACAGTAATCACAATGGTGGTGCAGCATCACCAATTTCACCAAAACTGATGGGTATACTGCGTTTTAAATGATAATCTAAAGTATTAAGTTCTCTTGGATTGAAATTTTAAGGTGGACTCTGGGATGATGACCTCACATTGCTGTATCGGTGCTGTTGTAACTGAATACCTCGAAAGGCTGTACTGTATTGGAGGGAGGTGACTGCAGTTATAAGGTTTAGGGCCTGTATGGTGCACCTGGTTTTGTTGATTTGAATTGAAGATAATCTCTTTCGTTATTGGGTCTCACTCCTTTCCCATTCCACAAAGACTCTTCAGACTAAAGTGAGTCAATATATCTTAATTTCAACAAACACTTTGTAAAACTGTACATCTCTATTTTAGATTAGTAGGCATTAACCCTCAGGTCCTTGGGGGTCCGACCCACAGCTCATATACAAAATTGGTTTCCCCTCCCACAAAGCATTTCCTTTATTTCTCTTATTAGACCACATTTTTGTCCCAGACCCACCCCTCAGGCCTTGGGGGACCGAGACCCTCCATCAATACAAACTTGGTTCCCCTACAACCAAGAATTCTTCTGACCAAATTTAAATCAATTCTAGAGGTGCTTCTATTGCAACTTAAAAGATGACTTTACTGTAAATATTTTTATTACTTTTCAAGAATGGGAGCAAAATATTGTAAATTGAAAGTTTTCTCAAGTTAAAAAAGACAACCAAACATTGATTCATTCAAATTTATTAGTTTTACTCAATAACTCTGTATGCTGCATACAATCATAGTTCCATTGTCCTCTCTAACACCTGAACTGTTAACAGGCACGCACTACCCTACTAATACTTGCACTGGTATATTGGTCCCACTAAAAAATTAGGAACTATGATTATTTGTAGTATGCTACACATGTATTAGTTTTACAAAATGTGATTGATAAAGAAAAGTTACTATTGATGTTGAAGTAGCAAATCCTTTCCCAATTTATTTTCTGGTTATTTTGCTTTTCAAACTGGAAAATTATTTCAAAATTTACTGCAAAATGATTAAGTAAATTCAAGGCAGACAGCAACTGTTTTTCATCAAATTTTCATCAAAAAGGAACAATTTCTGAAAGGGAGTATTTATATAACATTCCTTAAATTTAGGCCATATTTAATTTATATAGCTTTATAGTCGGAGTAGGGCAAAAGGATCTGACTCTACGGCACAAAGGAGTAGGGTATAAAGGGTCCGGTTCTAGGGGACTGAGGAATATGGTCTAAAGGGTCTGATTCTAGGGAACAGAGGAAGTAGGGTCTAAAGGGTCTGACTCTCTGAGACTGAGGAATAGGGTCTAAATGGTCCCATTCTAGGGAACAGGAAGTAGGGTCTAAAAGGTCAGACTATAGGGCACTAAGGAATAGGGTCTAAAGTGTCTGAGTATAGGGGTCTGAGGAATAGGGTCTACAGGGTCCATTTCTAGGGGACTGAGGAATAGGGAGTAAAGGGTCCAATTCTAGGGGACTGAGGAAGTAGGGTCTAAAGGGTCTGACTATTGGGGACTGAGGAAGTAGGGTCTAAATGGTCTGACTATTGGTGACTGAGGAATAGGGTCATTTGTGTATGTTTTTTTTTTTTTAGATTTGTTTTGTCAACAGTAATCACAATGGTGGTGCAGTGTCACCAATTTTACCAAAACTGATAATAATAATAATAGTCTTTATTTGTACTTGATAACGGAATGAGTCAAAGACTCGTCTACCTTCTGGTCAAGTATACATAAAATGTACAATAATTACAAAATGTACATAAAACAGAGAAACATTTAAGAAAACTGGAAATAAGTGCATCATCTAAAGAATCCACAGCAAATTAAGAGGAGTCCATAAAAAACATTTTAGCACTTTGTTTAAAAGATAAAAGTGATGATGCGTTTCTCACGGAATCTGGTAAAATATTCCAGGTATATGGTCCGTGATAGGTAAAAGATTTCTTGTACAATGCAGTCTTAAAAGCAGGTAGATAAAATATGTTATTAGATGATGATGTAGTAAATCTGGACTGGACATCAGAAGTATATCTAAAATTGTACAGATACTGGGGAGCCAGACCATCTAAAACTGATGGGTATACAGTGTTTTTGTTGATAATCTGAAGTATGAATTTCTCTCAGAATAATATCTTGCAGGTGGATCTTTGGATGAGCAGACCTGGCATGTCTGTATTGGAGCTGTTGTAGGTTATGGTGATGATTTCAGGGATCGATATGGTTATGGCGGTGATGGTGATTGGTTTCCTGGAGAAGATGATTGCGGGGATTCACAAAGTGCTGACTGTACCGTACTGGATCTGTTTTGGCTGATATTACATCCATGGCTACCCTGGAATGGAGGACTGTAGATGCAGGTTGCAGTGAGGTACATTTGTACCAAGTGTAGGACAAAGAAGTAGGGTCTAAAGGGTCCATTTCTAGGGGACTGAGGAATAGGGAGTAAAGGGTCCAATTCTAGGGGACTGAGAAAGTAAGGTCTAAAGGGTCTGACTATTGGGGACTGAGGAAGTAGGGTCTAAATGGTCTGACTATTGGTGACTGAGGAATAGGGTCATTTGTGTATGTTTTTTTTTAGATTTGTTTTGTCAACAGTAATCACAACGGTGGTATGATGGTACAGTGTCACCAATTTTACCAAAACCAATGGGTAAACAGTGTTTCTGTTGATAATCTGAAGTATGAATTTCTCTCAGAATAATATCTTGCAGGTGGATCTTTGGATGAGCAGACCTGGCATGTCTGTATTGGAGCTGTTGTAGGTTATGGTGATGATTTCAGGGATCGATATGGTTATGGCGGTGATGGTGATTGGTTTCCTGGAGAAGATGATTGCGGGGATTCACAAAGTGCTGACTGTACCGTACTGGATCTGTTTTGGCTGATTACATCGCATGGCTACCCTGGATTGGAGGACTGTGGCTGTAGGTTGCGGTGAGATACATTTCTATCAAGTTGATGACAAAGGAGTAGGGTATAAAGGGTCCCATTCTAGGGTACAGAGGAAGTAGGGTCTAAAGGGTCTGACTATTGGGGACTGAGGAATAGGGTCATTTGTGTATGATTTTTTTTAGATTTCTTTTTTCAACAGTAATCACAACGGTGGTATGATGGTACAGTGTCACCAATTTTACCAAAACCAATGGGTAAACAGTGTTTCTGTTGATAATCTGAAGTATGAATTTCTGTTAGAATAATATCTTGCAGGTGAATCTTGGGATGAGCTGTCCTGGCATGGCTGTATTGGAGCCGTTGTAGGTAATGGTGATGATTTCAGGGATTGATATGGTTATGGCGGTGATGGTGATTGGTTTCCTGGAGAAGATGATTGCAGGGATTAATGAAGATGATATTTGGGATTCACAACATGCTGACTGTACCGTACTGGATCTGTTTTGGCTGATTACATCGCATGGCTACCCTGGATTGGAGGACTGTGGCTGTAGGTTGCGGTGAGATACATTTCTACCAAGTTGAGGACAAAGGAGTAGGGTATAAAGGGTCCCATTCTAGGGTACAGAGGAAGTAGGGTCTAAAGGGTCTGACTATTGGGGACTGAGGAATAGGGTCATTTGTGTATGATTTTTTTTAGATTTCTTTTTTCAACAGTAATCACAACGGTGGTATGATGGTACAGTGTCACCAATTTTACCAAAACCAATGGGTAAACAGTGCTTCTGTTGATAATCTGAAGTATGAATTTCTGTTAGAATAATATCTTGCAGGTGAATCTTGGGATGAGCTGTCCTGGCATGGCTGTATTGGAGCCGTTGTAGGTAATGGTGATGATTTCAGGGATTGATATGGTTATGGCGGTGATGGTGATTGGTTTCTTGGAGGAGATGATTGCGGGGATTAATGAAGATGATATTTGGGATTCACAACATGCTACCCTGGATTGGAGGGCTGTGGCTGTAGGTTGCAGTGAAGTACATTTGTACCAAGTTTAGGTATGTTTGAGTAATTGTGATGAGTGTTAAACAGTGAATGTTGTGTTGAAAAATCTTTTAAAATCATTTGTGTATGATTTTTGTGAGATTTGTTTTGTCAACAGTAATCACAATGGTAGTGCAGCATCACCAATTTGACCAAAACTGATGGGTATAGATTGTTTTTGTTGATAATCTAAAGTATTAAGTCCTCTTGGATTGAAATTTTAAGGTGGACTCTGGGATGAGGTGACCTCGCATTGCGGTATTGGAGCTGTTGTAACTGAATACCTCGAAAGGCAGTACTGTATTGGAGGGAGGTGACTGCAGTTATAAGGTTTAAGGCCTGTATGGTGCACCTAGTTTTGTTGATTTCAATTGAAGATAATCTGTTTCCTCATTTGGCCTCACTCCTTTCCCTTCCCACAAAGACCCTTCAGACTAAACTGAGTCAATATATCTTAATTTCAACACACAGTATTTAAAGCTGTTCATCTCTATTTTAGATGGCAGGCGTTTCCCCTCAGGTTCTTCGGAGTCAGACCCACAGCTCATATACAAAATTGGTTTCCCTTCCCACAAAACATTTCCTTTATTTCTCTTATTAGACCACATTTTTATCCCAGACCCACCCCTCTGGCTTTGGGGGGACCCCGAGACCCTCGATCAATACAAACTTAGCTCCCCTACAACCAAGAATTCTTCTGACCAAATTTAAATGAGTTCTAGAAGTGCTTTTATTGCAACTTAAAAGATGACATTACTATAAATATGTTATTACTTTTCAAGAATGGGAGCAAAATATTGTAAATTGAAAGTTTTCTTGAGTTAAAAAAAAAACCAAACATTGATTCATTCAAATTAATTAGTTTTACTCAATAACTCTGTATGCTGCATACAATCATAGTTCCATTGTCCTCTCTAACACCTGCACTGTTAACAGGCACACGCACTTCCCTACTAATGCCTGCACTGGTATATTGGTCCCGCTAAAAAATTAGGAACTTTGATTATTTGTAGTATGTTACACATGTATTAGTTTTACAAAATGTAATTGATAAAGAAAAGTTACTATTGTTCTTGGAGTAGCAAATCCTTTCCAAATTTATTTTCTGGTTATTTTGCTTTTCAAACTGGAAAATTATTTCAAAATTTACTGCAAAATGATTAAGTAAATTCAGTGCAGACAGCAACTGTTTTTCATCAAATTTTCATCAAAAAGGAACAACTTCTGAAAGTGAGTATTTCTATAACATTCCTTAAATTTAGGCCATATTTAATTTATATAGCTTTATAGTCGGAGTAGGGCAAAAGGATCTGACTCTACGGCACAAAGGAGTAGGGTATAAAGGGTCCGGTTCTAGGGGACTGAGGAATATGGTCTAAAGGGTCTGATTCTAGGGAACAGAGGAAGTAGGGTCTAAAGGGTCTGACTCTCTGAGACTGAGGAATAGGGTCTAAATGGTCCCATTCTAGGGAACAGGAAGTAGGGTCTAAAAGGTCAGACTATAGGGCACTAAGGAATAGGGTCTAAAGTGTCTGAGTATAGGGGTCTGAGGAATAGGGTCTACAGGGTCCATTTCTAGGGGACTGAGGAATAGGGAGTAAAGGGTCCAATTCTAGGGGACTGAGGAAGTAGGGTCTAAAGGGTCTGACTATTGGGGACTGAGGAAGTAGGGTCTAAATGGAATAGGGTCATTTGTGTATGTTTTTTTTTTTTTTTTTTTTTAGATTTGTTTTGTCAACAGTAATCACAATGGTGGTGCAGTGTCACCAATGTTACCAAAACTGATAATAATAATAATAGTCTTTATTTGTACTTGATAACGGAATGAGTCAAAGACTCGTCTACCTTCTGGTCAAGTATACATAAAATGTACAATAATTACAAAATGTACATAAAACAGAGAAACATTTAAGAAAACTGGAAATAAGTGCATCATTTAAAGAATCCACAGCAAATTAAGAGGAGTCCATAAAAAACATTTTAGCACTTTGTTTAAAAGATAAAAGTGATGATGCGTTTCTCACGGAATCTGGTAAAATATTCCAGGTATATGGTCCGTGATAGGTAAAAGATTTCTTGTACAATGCAGTCTTAAAAGCAGGTAGATAAAATATGTTATTAGATGATGATGTAGTAAATCTGGACTGGACATCAGAAGTATATCTAAAATTGTACAGATACTGGGGAGCCAGACCATCTAAAACTGATGGGTATACAGTGTTTTTGTTGATAATCTGAAGTATGAATTTCTCTCAGAATAATATCTTGCAGGTGGATCTTTGGATGAGCAGACCTGGCATGTCTGTATTGGAGCTGTTGTAGGTTATGGTGATGATTTCAGGGATCAATATGGTTATGGCGGTGATGGTGATTGGTTTCCTGGAGAAGATGATTGCGGGGATTCACAAAGTGCTGACTGTACCGTACTGGATCTGTTTTGGCTGATTACATCGCATGGCTACCCTGGATTGGAGGACTGTAGATGCAGGTTGCAGTGAGGTAGATTTGTACCAAGTGTAGGACAAAGAAGTAGGGTCTAAAGGGTCCAATTCTAGGGGACTGAGGAAGTAAGGTCTAAAGGGTCTGACTATTGGGGACTATTGTGGTGACTGAGGAATAGGGTCATTTGTGTATGTTTTTTTTTAGATTTGTTTTGTCAACAGTAATCACAACGGTGGTATGATGGTACAGTGTCACCAATTTTACCAAAACCAATGGGTAAACAGTATTTCTGTTGATAATCTGAAGTATGAATTTCTCTCAGAATAATATCTTGCAGGTGGATCTTTGGATGAGCAGGCATGAGGTAATGGTGATGATTTCAGGGATTGATATGGTTATGGCCGTGATGGTGATTGGTTTCCTGGAGAAGATGATTGCGGGATTAATGAACAAAGTGCTGACTGTACCGGGATCTGTTTTGGCTGATTACATCGCAGGCTACCCTGGATTGGAGGACTGTGGCTGTAGGTTGCGGTGAGATACATTTCTACCAAAGTTGAGGACAAAGGAGTAGGGTATAAAGGGTCCCATTCTAGGGTACAGAGGAAGTAGGGTCTAAAGGGTCTGACTATTGGGGACTGAGGAATAGGGTCATTTGTGTATGATTTTTTTTAGATTTCTTTTTTCAACAGTAATCACAACGGTGGTATGATGGTACAGTGTCACCAATTTTACCAAAACCAATGGGTAAACAGTGTTTCTGTTGATAATCTGAAGTATGAATTTCTGTTAGAATAATATCTTGCAGGTGAATCTTGGGATGAGCTGTCCTGGCATGGCTGTATTGGAGCTGTTGTAGGTAATGGTGATGATTTCAGGGATTGATATGGTTATGGCGGTGATGGTGATTGGTTTCCTGGAATACTGGAATTTTGGATTTACATGATGTCAACATCTGTGTGTGATATGATATGGAGAAAGTGTATAAACCTCCAATAATCAGAAATATTAGAAAAAATATTATTCTTGAATGTGAACAATTAACATCCAGGAATTAACCTAAGTTAGGTAGTCATTGTCCATGGGACTGAACATTAAAAGTTGTGTGGGTATCTGTTTCATCACACGTTAAATAGCATAAGTTTAATTAGTTGATATATCTAGAATACCTGTAGTTAGTAGGACAGTTAGTATTTAAAGAGGAACTAATTCTAAAGAACATGAAAATGTGTGGTTCACCCAAAATCAAATCTCCAGTAAATTCATTTTGAACAACTTTTCAATCAAAATTTGTTAAATGTTTGCTAAACTTGCAGTTTTTACCAGTATCACTTCATTGGTTACAATTTAAAGTCTTACACCATATATTAACTACAAACTCTTTCTCTTTTTAAAGCAAAACTAGTAGATAGTTCTCTCTGTAACCTCTGTAATGCTGAAAGGGAAACTATTGTACGTATGTTCTGGGAATGTGATCAAGTTCAAAATTTAATTCAAAGTCTAGAAAGGTTACTGGATGCTTTATTTATACCCTTTACATTAAATAAACAAACATTGATTTTTGGCAAAATATTTAATAACAATAATGTAGTATATAAAGTTGATAATCAGGTTATTTTGCTCATGAAACAGTGCATTTACAGAACTAGGTGTCTACACAAGACACTGAATATTAACTCATCACTTTATGCCATTCATGATCATTATAAAGTCCACAAATATATTGTTGGTAATAAAGGGGAGATAGCTAATGAAAATTTTGTGTTGGAATGGAAGAAGTGGGAAAGACTAATACAGATATTAGAATAATGTATACAATTCATATAACTGCTAAATTTATTATAGTTTCCAGTTCCTGACGAGGTCGCCAAGCATAAACTTTACATACTTTCTAATTATAGCATCTACCTTCCATTCTCTCTATCTCTCTTTCTCTTTCTTGACCTTTGCTACTTCTCTTAACTGTCCCATATCTCGTAGTCAAATGTTTTTTTTATACTTAATATGCATAGTTTTGTAATATTAATACCAGAAAATTCTTATTTCTTATCAATATATTTTATTTGATGTCTAATCTCTCTCTCTCTCTCTCTCTCTCTCTCTCTCTCTCTCTCTCTCTCTCTCAGTGTTTGTTTTGTTTTTGTCCTTTTTGCAACTTTGTGTGCTACATGTTGAATGCTTATGTGTGGGTGTGTGTTTGAATGATGATAATGATATTATATTGAAGATGATAGCATCTATTGATGAAATAATGTATAAATTTACTTCATGATGATGAATTGATGTATCTTTGTGTGTGCATGTATGTGTCTGGTGATTTTGTTATGATGATGTATTGAAGTGTGTGGTTGTGAGGGTGTGGATGTGTGTGTATTTAGAGGCATGATGAATAGTTACTGAATCTGAATCTGTCAAAAAAAAAAAAAAACAAAACAAAACAAAAAAAAAAAAAAAAAAACAAAATCTGTCAAAAAAAAAACAAAACAAAACAAAAAA
Organism: Ylistrum balloti; assembly: GCF_031769215.1. NCBI lineage: Eukaryota > Metazoa > Mollusca > Bivalvia > Pectinida > Pectinidae > Ylistrum > Ylistrum balloti. Next base: position 22,115 of record NW_026782955.1, on the reverse strand, counting down.
AACAAAAGATGTATCAATGTTTTTGTGTGTGTGCCTGAATCTGTCCAAAAAAAAAAAAAAAAAAAAGAGGTGTTTAAGTTGTTTTAAACAGAACTGATGTGCCTGAAAAAAAGACAAAAAAAAAACAAACAAAAAACAAAAAAAAAAAATATTTATCAATGTTTTTGTGTGTGTGCCTTAATCTGTCAAAAAAAAAAAAAAAAAAAAAAAATGTATCAAAAAAAAAAAAAAAACAAAAAAAATGTATCAATGTTTTTGTGTGTGTGCCTGAATCTGTCAAAAAAAAAAAAAAAAAAAAAAAAAAAAGATGTATCAATGTTTTTGTGTGTGTGCCTGAATCTGTCAAAAAAAAAAAAAAAAAAAAAAAGGATGTATTAAATGTTTTTGTGTGTGTGCCTTAATCTTTAAAAAAAAAAAAAAAAAAGATTTATCAATGTTTTTGTGTGTGTGCCTGAATCTGTCAAAAAAACTGATGTATCAATTGTGCCTGAATCTGTCAAAAAAAAAGATGTATCAATGATTTTGTGTGTGTGCCTGAATCTGTCAAAAAAAAAAAAAAAAAAAAAAAAAAAAAAATTTTGCCTGAAAAAATCAAAAAAAAAAAAAAAAAAAAAAAAAAAAAAAAAAGATGTATCAATGTTTTTGTGTGTGTGCCTGAATCTGTCAAAAAAAAACAAAAAAAACGGATGTATCCATGTTTTTGTGTGTGTGCCTGGATCTGTCCAAAAGAAAAAAAAATGGAGAATCCCAAAATGATCTGGATTTTTACACCGAAAAAGGACAATGAAGAGGAGGTTTCTCAACACAGGAGGAAAGTAAACACCTAGATACAGATGCCACAGAACTGCAGTGAGTACAACCATTTAATGTGCTTCAGTTTCTATACTCATGTGACTAAATTTGATGCAAGTTTGATTTAATTAATTATTCAAGTTGAAATTAAACCTTTAAGACAGAACAATGGCTAAAGTTAGAAAAAAAAGTATTTGTAGGAAAGACCTCTGTAAATGAAATAGAACTAAAGTTTTTAATGTTTCTATTGGAGAAGACATGAAAATTCATAATTGGAAATAAAATTTTTGTTAAAGTAGGGAGTCAAAAAGTTAAAGCATTAGTAGATCAATTTCTAAATCCAACAAACGAGGTGCATTTACCAAATTTGCAACAGTAGCCGAGATGTCAAATAGATGATGAATCAGTCCCAGCAGTTCCGTATACCTACCTAAGCACTTGCAGTAGTCAGCGATCACAGCACATTAATACTGCTAAGGACCTAGGAATTTCTTAAGATGATGCTGAATTGACGGAACAGCAGAAGGAAGAATTATGATGTCTCATTGGGAAAGATCTATCAGAGATGGGAAGAAACAGGACAAGCTAGGCCAGTATCTTCAACATGCTACAGAAAAACAGAAAAACAAAGGGAGATAACTGAAAGACTGACAGAGGACATGTTACAGCAAGGCATAATAGAAGAGTCTACCAGTCAGTGGCATTCACCAGTCGTATTAGTGAAGAAAATGAAGTTAACACCGCACCAACCACAAGAATACAGATTTGCGGTAGATATCTGAAAACTCAATGCTATTACTGAAGACATAAACTTTCCTCTACCAAGACTAGATGACATCCTAGACACAATTGACGATTCAAAGGCACGGATGTTTTCAACACTTGATCTCGCAAGCAGTTTTTGGCAGATACCACTCGACCCAGTCACAAAACATAAGTCAGCTTTCGTGACGCATCAAGCTGTTTCTCATTTCAACAAACTGCCATTCGTACTGAAAAATGCACCAATGTCATTCCAAGCCTTGATGAACAGAGTATTGAAAAATCTAAACTTCAAGTCAGCATTAGTTTACATTGAGGACATTTTGGTATATAGTAGAACTTTTTTCTGAACATTTACAACATTTGGATACAATTTTCACAACCCTGGCAGAAGCAAATCTAACTCTAAAACATACCAAATGTAAGTTTGCAGCCAAACAGGTGAGATACTTAGGCCACATCCTCTCAAAGGATGGGGTCAGTGTGGATCCTGAGAAGATAAGGGCAGTGGCAGAATTTCATGTATCGAAATCTACCAAGCAAGTACGCAGCTTCCTCAGCATGCATAATTACTATAGGAAGTTTGTGAAAGACTACGCCAAAATAGCTCAGCCTCTGAATGAATTAATGAAGGACTTCAAATTTGTCTGAACAGCACAATGTGATGATGCCTTCAGGACACTGAAGAAATGTCTAACAACAGCGCCCATTCTATCTTTTCCAGACTTCAGCAAACCCTTCATTGTATCAACAGATGCATCAGATTATGCCATAAGGTATGTTCTAGGGCAGCTCGATGAAGAGGAAAAGCAGGAACATGCTGTAGCTTACAGAGGCAGATCACTTCATGCTGGAGAGAGGCAATGGAATGTCAATGAAAAAGGATTAGCATTAGTAGAAGCCATCAATACATTTCGGCCATATTTGGAATCATCAAAATTTACTGTGTATACAGACGATTCGACCATAAAATGGATACAGAATAATAAGAAATTAAATAGTAAGGTAGCACGTTGGACACTACAACTCCAAGGGTATAATTTTAATGTTAAACAAAAGGCAGGGAGAAGAATTTAGATGCGGATGCACTTTCAAGGAGGGAGTACATGCAGGACCAGTGTTTAAAGGACCAAGGACCTGAGCAGATACAAGACCCAGATGTACCAGGCTATGAAGTTAACAACATCTACTCCAAGTCAAGCTCAACAGTTGCACCAAAAAGAATATGCTATGGCAACCTTTGTGTATCATACCGTAGAAGTATTCTGTAGGTGGCATATCGACATACTAGGAGGCCTACTTTTTACTACATCAGAAGGCTACAAATACATTCTGCTCATTGTAGACAGCACTTTTAAGTGGTGTGAGGCATTCCCACTGAAAACGAATCTAAGAAATGAAATTGCCCATGTTTTGTTTAGAGAAATTTTCACTCATTATGGAAGCTTAGATTTGGATCATGCGACAGAAATTTTATGTCATCACTCATTCAAGCTCTACGAAAATGTTTCAACAAAGAGTCTTTAGAAGCTCAAATTACTCACAAACTCGACCTGCGAGAGAATGAACTCTGTTATTCTACAACAATTGAGAATACATTGCAATGAGAAGCAGGACACATGGCCTGATGTGTTACCAGCAATGATGTCCTATTGCATGACACCAGCAACTCAATCAACCTTGCATTCTCTGTACTATATACTATATGGACAAGAAATTGATTCAAGTCTTATCCCAAAACCAACCCTACCACAAAATTTCTGAATCTAGACCTAACAAGGAAATTAGCAAAGGACAATATGAAAATAGCCAGGAAAAGTACAAGAGGCAATATGACAAACATGCAAAACCCGCCGAGTTTGTAGTTGGAGACAAAGTTTGGTTATACTGTGCTCAAGTTCCTGTTGGTACAGCTCCCAGGTAACAAAGGAAATGGTTTGGACCTTACAATATTATCCGTAAAGGACCAAAGGATACATTAAAGCTCAGAAGATGTAGATGTACGGTCACTAATCCATGCTAACATTAAAGCCTTATTATGATCCTGAAAAGAGACCCATCCATCCACCTGAATTACATGAAGATGATATAGAAGAAGCAGAACTTGATGCTGAAAAAATGGATGATAGGAACTTACAAGATGAAGTAGAGGATAACAATATACCACAGGGTACACAACCATTAGAGTTACAAGAGAGGACTCGAACAGATGGTACACCTCAAGCAGAAATGAACAATACTCGTCATCGTCAAGATACACCAGAGACTCAAAGACAGGAAGATATTCAGAAAAGTCAGGATATAGCGCATTGCATCATTTCCAAGATTTTGTCAGCAAAGTGTAGTAACGATGTTCTATATTAATATTCAGTCCAGTATAAGGACAGCGATGTACCGAACGCAGGGCTTTTCCAAAACATAGTTCTAGTGGAGCTCAGATGCCAGTTTCATGATACCAAGAATATGGCTGGCAAGAAATGGAAACGTCCTCTACAGAAACACAAATTCTTCAATGAACAAGAGAAGGAAGATAAGGATGCTGCCATAGTTGTGCCAATTCATCAAGGTTGTCCACCTAAGGACAAATACTTTCTTAATCCTGACAAGAAATGTCCTAATACTGGAACATCAAAGGAAGCAGACTGTATAACAAGGATTGCTTTTTCAAACCGATATAACATATATTACTGCAAGGTTCAATATTCAGAAACAGAAGAAGAGTTGCCATGGATTTCATTAAAACATGAGTGGACAAGAGGGATTTTGTGTCAGGTTGGACTGACACTTTTACTGGAATTTATCACTGGGCAACATGCTGAACTAGCAGGAAGGAAGAAATGTTCAAAGAGGAGACGTAGGACTTATCAAAATAAACAGCGGCTTAAAGCCAAGCTACTGGAGACCGCCAAAGATGGAGACGGCACATTTGTACTACAGTTTCCAGGACAACGACCTGTGTGGACCGGAGATATTCTGATGGCAGACTTTGCTGTTGGTAATGCCCTCAATTCAATGCTGACATTTAACAAAGCAGTAACTGATATACAAAACAAGTTTATGAACTATAGGGGAAATTGTTAGAATTAAAATTTTATAGGCAATAAGTTGCTAAATTCTATAAGTCTTACAAATTTTATGTTAAATTGCTTATAGTGTAATATCATGTAGATTAGTGCTACATATGAGTGTAATGGCCATACACCATGTGTATAATTGTATTTGTTATTACAGTATATGCGATAATACATAGGTTATCTTGATATTTTTAGCATTTTAGGAAATTAGATTAGGAAACATCATATTAGAGTGTTTGCGAAAAAGCTAGCGGAACAGGTAACAAATTCTGTGTTCTTAAACTGCTAGTAGACAACACAGTATGATGTCTAATGTTGAACACTGTTTTTAGTTGTAGGCATTAAAAAGGATGTTTTAGCATTTGAGGATGAAAAAGAAATGTAAAACCAAATTTTTTTCCCCTCAAGAATAATCAAATTATGTTAAAAAAAAAATCTCAACAGATAATAGTTATGTTAGCTTATTTCCTAATTCCTAAATCCTAAGGTCACATGAGTCTGTTATGAAACAATTGTAGCACTATGGTTGTATCTTACGATATATACAAAGAAGCAGAACAGATCCAGAAAACCATGTCTCCAAGATAAGCTTCAGTCCAACCGGAATCACAAAGTACTATTTGAAGAAAAGTGTAAAATTTCATGGCAACAACTTTCTAGTGGAATGCAGACTTATGGATATAACTTCACATCAACAGAATTATATCGATGTAACTATCTAACTTGATAATAGTAGAAGAAACTGGGAAGAGGACGACTTCAATAGGAAACTTAAAAGTCCACTGCTGACATTATAGAAGAAACACTGTGCAAAACTATATAAAAGATTATTGGTGAAACCGTAGAGGAACTATATGTGTATTGGTGAAACCATAGAGGAACTATATGTGTATTGGTGAAACCATACAGGAACTATGATACGTGTATCGGTGAAATCATACAGGAACTATACGTGTATTGGTGAAATCATACAGGAACTATATGTGTATTGGTGAAACCATACAGGAACTATACGTGTATTGGTGAAACCATACAGGAACTATACGTGTATTAGTGTACATGTGTGTGTAAGGGTGTGTGTGTGATGGTGTGTGTGCACGTGTGTTTGTGTGTGTGTGTAAGGGTGTGTGTGTCTTGTGATACATTGTAGATAGCTGAACATATATGGTATGTACATTGTATAGAAGTTAAAGTGGTTATATTGAGTCATATATGCAAAAACACTTAACTGCAAGTCTGATGATGATGATGATGATGATGATGATGATGATGATGATGATGATGAATGGATGACAATGTTATGACACAGATGATCAAGTCTGATCATGTGTGTGATGTTGTGTGTGTCAAGTATTAAGTGTGTGTGTGTGTGTGTGTCTGTGTGTGTCTGTGTGTGTCTGTGTGTGTAAGGGTGTGTGTGATGAGGATGATGATTGGAGGATTGTTGTGATGATGAGGATGATGATTGGATGGTTGTTGTGATGATGAGGATGATGATTGGATGGTTGTTGTGATGATGAGGATGATGAATGGAGGATTGTTGTGATGATGAGGATGATGAATGGAGGATTGTTGTGATGATGAGGATGATGAATGCAGCACTGTTGTTTATCCAATGACGCCTTGGTTTTTCTTTGATCTTTTCCTGGTGATAAATCCCATACCATGCGATATTTCAGATATCACATATGTGATATCTAAAATATCACATGGTTCTCTCTGATTAGTCCATACCTCATTAGGGAAGTGGTGCCCATCTCCAAGTGGACAAGACAGATAAACAAAGACATAGGAAAGATTTCAAATATTAATACATAAAAAAACAATATAAAAAAACACTAATAGGTTCTAGCTCCGCCCCTTGGCACGTGATGAGAAAACCTCAGTGGTCATTGGATAAAACGGATACATAATTGACACTCGTAATGTATCGGATATATCACACTCGTCCTTTGGATTTGTGTGATATATCGGATACATTACTCGTGCCCATGATGTATCTATTACATATCTGTAATGATTTGCTTGTAATTATATAATTGTCTACAATGTATTGGAAAATTAAAAGAATAATTACAAGAAGAAAAAAAAAAGGAAAAAAAAACTGGGTATATAGCATAAGTGTGCAAGGGAGGAAAATGAGCTCAAGTTCTTATAATTGTGTATGTGTTGTTTTCAGTATAAACAGAACATAATGGTATCTAGGCATAATATGAGAAATATAATAAACTCATGGAATATGTTATAATGTGACTGAATTCCAACACTATTAACTTGAGATATCTTGGAAGTGTGTAACTACCTTTTATCATTGAGGGAGACACTTGAGTTTAAAAATATATCTGCAGATTGCATATAATTATTATTGAATTTTTAATTTTCCTGTGTGACTATGCAATGGTGTATATATATATTCTATGATATGAGTGTGTTATTCAAGTTTGTGCTCACGTAATTGCAAGTTATTTTGAATATTTTTCAAGCAATTCAATTCATTTTTTATCTGTAATAGTATTGAATATCATCAACAAGATTTTTTTCTTAAATGGAATCTTCTAGTTAGTCTCTTCATTTAAAAGTTCAGCTGGTAATTTTTTTTAAATACATTACTTTTTTTATAGTTGGCATTTGTGTTTATAGACTGATCACCTATAAACATAAGTGTTGTTTTGTGTCTGTCTTGGCTTGATCAACCATCCAGACATGAATAGCTGTAGTATTTTGGTTTTTTTTATGTAAATTTATCTTATTTTTGATAAAAAGGAACAAAATTTAGCATATTTTTGGTATTTCCGTATATTCAAATAATTTTTTTGAATGCTTTTAATCAGGAATAAGAAAATAATTATTTCATTCAAATTCTTATTCTTTTCAATATGTATCAAAAGTTTAGATTTTTCCCTTGCTAATAAATATTATTTTGATTTTTGCAAGTACTTGTGTAGATATGTATTTGTCAATATCAATTTTTTTTTTATTTGTAAATATGTACATAGAGTTATAGAAAAACAAAAACTTCCAAAAAAAAAAAAAAAAAAAATAATAAATTAACAGTTTGTGGAGCAAACTAATTTGGAGGGGAGGAATGTATCACAGTGTAAAAATGTACACACTTGGTAATAAGCAATCAGTTTAAAGGAAATATGATTTGTATTATTTTTGATGTATATAGTTAGAGAGAAGAGAGAGTGTTTGAGAGAAGAATGAGGACCACAAGAGAGGGGTGCTGGCCTTTACAGAGGACCAAGAACTTTTACCAATATATTGAATATAGGTCAGCACCCATTGTAGTATTCTGTGTAAATTAGTATGTGATGTAAATAAACTGTAATATATCAAAGGAACATCTCCAGTCTTCATTTTACAGACAAAACAGTTCAGTCAGACAGTTCACCGTCAGCTCTGTATCCTTGAAAGTAGTACTATAGAGCTATAATTCCCCCAAACACTCCAAGCTGCACCAGGAGCGTGGAGACAACTGTGTTGCCCATTGTGGGTCAGAAGTACATGTTCTGGTTGGTACGTTCTGCACCACAGTCAAAAATACATCTGAATGTCATGTAAAGTCTTTTTTATACGCCGCCAGTGGCGGTCGTATATTGGTGTCATCTTGCCCGTCCATCCGTACATCCATTTCTTGTGAGCGCAACTCCTCCTAACCTAATCATCAGACTTTCATGAAACTTGCTCAATGTCACTACTACAATGGGTAGATGTGCTGGAAGTGGCGATTTTACGGTTTTTCTTGATCTTTATATTTTGTGGCGGCGTATATTGTGTCCATGGCAATCTTGTTTTATTATATACAAGATTGTGATTTTTTATCAGGTCAAAGGTCAAAAGATGTCCAAAGTAAACAGCAGTTTAGGTCACAAGATTGTAACCTTTTATCAGGTCAGAGGTCATTAATCATCAGTACATTTATGTATATGAAAATATACCTAAATTAGTAACGGTTGCTGCAGAACACTGTAATGAAACTGCAGCACAGTCTTTTAAATCTTCAAAGTATATGCAAATACTAAAAAGTATGACCTAATTTAATTAGTGAGATTGTACTGAATGCAGAGTGCAGGTTTGTAACAACCTTTGTAAAATTCATATTTGATATTAGAATATATTTGTGTAATCTATTTTTTTAATATTTCTTTTATTTTTTAGTAGCTTAGAGTAGTGGTCCTTTACCGAGGAGGCCTCCACATGGTAAGGACTTGAAACAGCTTACATCTTTAATTTTCTATGTACACCAGCAATCATCCTCTTAAATGTATTTAAAACCAGAGAAGAAATGGCAACATTCTAAATGATACTTTGAGGTGATCAGTCACTTTATTTAGAAGAAATGGCGAGTAATTTGTAAAATCTGGTTCTTTGTCGGACAGAAATTCAGCTGGATGAAGATAGGGTAGAATTTTGTTATAAATTACCCAGAATGCCTTGGAAATAGTTATACAATAAATTAATGCAATCTGAAATATTTGCCCTGAAAGGTTATCTCCCTTTGAAACTTCTGTAATGTTTAGTCTAGTTTCATGATGACAACAACACATCATCATGATGACAACAACGCATCATCATCATGGCACCAACACATCATCATGACACCAACACATCATGACGACAACACATCATCATCATCATGACACCAACACATCATGATGACAATGCATCGTCATCATCATGACACCAACACATGGCGCCAACACATCATCATGACAACAATGCATCATCACCATCATGACACCACATCATCATGATGACAACGCATCATCATCATCATCATGACACCAACACATCATCATGATGACAACAACGCATCATCACCATCATGACACCAACACATCATCATGATGACAACGCATCATCATCATCATGACACCAACACATCATCATCATGACAACAATGCATCATCATCATCATGACACCAACACATCATGATGACAACGCATCATCATCATGACACCAACACATCATCATCATGACAATGCATTATCATCATCATGGCACCAACACATCATCATCATGACAACAACGCATCATCACCATCATGACAACAATGCATCATCATCATCATGGCACCAACACATCTTGACACCCAACACATCATCACCATCATGATACCAACACATCCATCATCAACATGACACCAACACATCATCATGACACAAATATATCATCTTGACCTCAACAGATCACTCACTTAATGCGTTTTACAAGAAAGCAATTCTACCAGAACTGGCAGTACCGAGAAGGGGCACCACTGGAATACCTGAACCAGAAAAACCTTGGGCAATCCTAGAATATGGTAAGCCATATCTCACCTTAAGTTACTTAAGAGATGCAATATATTCTAATTCCATGCATAACGATAAAAGTTGATAGTGACTTATAGCGTTACTTTAAGTCATTAAAAATTTTACTAATGGTAACAGGTTTGAAGGCCATGTGGGGCAATGGCTAGCTATAAGTAAATTTTCTTTAAACTGTTTCATCTGGGCACACCCTGTGCATTTGTTATTGTATTACTCACATTAAACATAATATGTTTTTGTTTGTTGCAGTTCACTTTGGACAACTCCTTACAGTCCAGACCAAAGAGACGGGGGCTGTGCTGAAAACGAAAACAAAGAAAGACATATAAAAAGAGATCTGGTAAACTATTAATATTACTCCTCTTGTTGTCTGTTACACAGTGAATCGTACATTTATGTTAAATCATATATTCATTATATAGAAACCAAATGAAGAAAATTTAGTTTTATTATTCTAGATATCATGATGCAATCCTTACATTTGTTCTCTACAAATAGTTTTTATTTCATTTATTTGTTCTGCAAGATTGATTATATTTTATTATACTTTATGCATCATCCCATAGTTTGATTACGGTGGGTTACCGATGGTGGCATCATCATTAAAATGACACCGAAAGAAATGCCCTGTTTCAATATCACTGACATAAATATTTGTTTGTATGAATTAAATTGCTAAATATTTGTTTGTATGAATTAAATTGCTTAATAAATGTTGTATGTAAACCTTGTTTTCAGTCACAAAGTCTATGCTTACATATAATGGATTGTACCACAGATATCAATGTTGTATGTAAACCTTGTTTTCAGTCACAAAGTCTATGCTTACATATAATGGATTGTACCACAGATATCAATGTTGTATGTAAACCTTGTTTTCAGTCACAAAGTCTATGCTTACATATAATGGATTGTACCACAGATATCAATGTTGTATGTAAACCTTGTTTTCAGTCACAAAGTCTATGCTTACATATAATGGATTGTACCACAGATATCAATGTTGTATGTAAACCTTGTTTTCAGTCACAAAGTCTATGCTTACATATAATGGATTGTACCACAGATATCAATGTTGTATGTAAACCTTGTTTTCCGTCACAAAGTCTATGCTTACATATAATGGATTGTACCACAGATATCAATGTTGTATGTAAACCTTGTTTTCAGTCACAAAGTCTATGCTCACATATAATGGATTGTACCACAGATATCAATGTTGTATGTAAACCTTGTTTTCAGTCACAAAGTCTATGCTCACATATAATGGATTGTACCACAGATATCAATGTTGTATGTAAACCTTGTTTTCCATCACAAAGTCTATGCTTACATATAATGGATTGCACCACAAATATCAATATCATTGGATGTTGTTGCCAGAAAAACAACAAAAACTCTTATCTTGGAAATTCCGAAGAACTGTTAATATGCAGCTTTTCATTTTTTATCTGCTATCAAAGCTGAAAAACTTGAAAAACCCTACATTGTCCACTTCAATATGACAAGGCCAATTTTAACGAGGATTTATTTTTCAAATTTTAATTAAAACCTTTATGATGGGGTGATCTAATGAACAAAAATATCACCATGGCAACACCGTGAAAATAACCTGGAAATAACTATATAAGAATAATCAATATATGATGACAATTTTGATGGAATACATGTATTGACACTGGCTATATTCAGTGTCACAATTTCCTTTTTTATGACACTTGCTAACTATCCTTTAACCTTTATTGCTTATCTTAGTTGACCATCAAGGCCACTAGGCCTTTTGTTCCACTTTATTTATCAACCTGTAACATCTTCTATCATAAACCATTTGTCAGTTGCTATGAAACTTGGCATAAATGGATCAGTAACATTGATATTGGATTTTGAACATTTGATTCTATTATCAGCAGAATTTTTTTGCCTTGTTTTGCAGCCTGAGCCAAAATGTGACTTTTTTGTCCCAAAATGATGCAAAATCCAAAAATATTTCCAAATTTTTCATAAAACACTACTTTATTCTATTAAGGGATAGGCTGCTGTTAAATCAAGGTGGGAAAAATGCCATGTTTTGTATACATGTTTATAATAATGATGTAAGAACTTAAATGAAGAATAGCCAATTACAAAGGTCAGAGGTTAAAGTTGGGGGCAGAGAAATTTTAAGGTCAAAGGTCAAGAAACACAAACAAATTGAGAAACTAGATTACTGTATTTTTAGGACTGAATTTCAAAAGTATGGACAGAAAATATCATTTAGGATGAAAACTCGCACTGGTTCACCAGCTTTTCACCTTCTAGGTATGGGTTAGAATCCCATTGGTTGCAGGGATTTTTCTAGGTCAAGTGTTCATAAATTACTTTCAAAAATTTTGATTGCTGACATATCATCTGTTAGCAGTGTGTACATATAAGAAGGGTTTGTACAGAGCCTGAAAATCCCTTGAAATGAGAATTAATCCTGAAACTCCTTGAAAATCTTGATATGTCTTGAAAACATTGATTTAGCAGAGTAATTTAAATACTGTATTTGTGTAAGGAAACAAAATTAAATTGCCCATATAAATAGAAGTCAGAATGAGTCACCTTACTTATTCAAATGCTCTGTTTTTGTTTCAGGTCTTTGATCCAAAACCAAATGAAATGGAATGGGTTATCAATCATACAGGCCACTCACTTGACAATCATTAGATACAGGTAACTTGAAATACAGAATAAGATGCTCACACATCCAATATACCAAGACTGTGATCCATTTAAACATGGTCCATTTTGTTTTTGAAATCTCACCATTATGCAGTGTAGTGGAAATGTCACACTCCAGGTTCAGTCATACAAAATGTTTTGGTGTGAAGTGATCTGGTCAAATGAAGTGGCTCAGGTTTTCATTCTATTCTGTTCTACTTCTTCATAGGGCTGATAAAATGCAATACTTTTGGCCAAGAAAAGTTGGTGGCAATATTTGTCACTTCAACAAAAAAGAAAAAAAAAACGCCACCGACATTTAAAACCATCGTGAAAAAGTTGGCTAGTTACAAAAGTATCAGGTGAGAACAAATGCATTGATTTATTCAGCCATAGATATTTTACAGGAAGCCTTTTGAAATTGATGTTAAATATTGCTAGATAAATAATATATAAACTACCAATCATAGGGATTATATTTCAAATATGATTTTTATAAATATGTGTAATATTGTTATGCTTAAGGTGCACAGATGGTGTCTTAGAAAAAACGCAAATAGCCAAGATACTACTACTACAAGACCGTGTGGGAGAGTTTCGGACAAATCCCTACAAGACATCCAAATAGAAGGTTTGTTTCCTTTGAATCAGATTTATGGTGCTTCAATTCAACTTAAGAATAAAAAATTTTACTAATCCAAAGAATATTTCAAAAACTTTTTTTTTATCTGTACATCAATCTTGAGCCCTTGTGTTGTTTGCTGCTCTGACACACCAGAGAATCATTACTATACCAAGTGTGAATTAAAATATTTTAGTAATGAAAAGTGCATCAGTTCTAATGAAAACAGATTCTTTCTTGGACCACCATCATCTTTTCTGAATAACCTTAAAACACTATTTTGTTATCACCAGGCTTAGTAATGCCTCTTTACTTTCTTTTTTAAATATTTTCACATTGCTAAAGGACTGTAAATGACAATCTGAATTGGTTTAAAACAATTAAGTAGAAATAAAATGACTGAAGTGGCCATTATTATATGAAGATATCTTTATTACAGACCTTATCCAGGAGTCATCATTCGCTGAACTGGATGAATATGAGGACTTACATGATATGACATCACCTGACATTGTAGGTGCCATTGAGCCATGTGATTTTTTCTGTGTTTGATATCGCCGAAAAATTTGAATACATTTCGAAGCCTATAAAAAACAAAAGTTTACTGCTCTTCAAGAAACAGAAAAATACGGCCAACACCACATCAATGTGGGAAAGCAATTGACCTAAGCATGGTTAATGATGGAAAAATTTGGAAAAGAAAGAAATTGAAGATGTACTGGGAAAAAAACTCTTCAGAATTGTGGATAAACTGAATGTGGGTCAGAAACCTAAAACTGTTTCATGCTATTTCTGCTGTTCAAATTTGTAGAAAAGCTGATTGTGGGTCAAAAACCTACAATAAATTGATGTTCTTTTCATCATTGGGGAGCAGTTTGTAGACAATGGATTGATCCAAGTTCTAATGTGAAATCATTTATTACCAAATTTTTATTAACATTGTCAAACATGGCACAGACATTAAATATAGCAGTTGAAAAGCATGCCTCTTTATGTTGTTAATACTTAATTTTGACCACTTGTTTTATATCATAATTTTTTAACATCTTGTGCATCGGTTGTCATTCCTTCATGCAACAATCTTGAATAAACTAGGATCAAGGTGTGTATATATGTCATAGTACAGTTTTGTATAGAAATTCTGGATTAGTGTTTTGTATATATTTATAATGTACAGCACCATTTTGTGGAGAACTTTCATACACAAAAAAAAACTTTCAATGGAGTTACTTTTATTTTTCAAGTTGTTGATGCCAAAAATATAAATGATTAAGAAAGAGCGAGAAAGAGCAAATGCAGATGGTATCTTGCATGAATTTAGATAAAAATCACTTGCAAGCATTGAAACGGTGATTAGTTTTTAATCAAAAGGAAGAAAAATGTGCCAATACTATTTGTAGATAACTAGTGTGAAATTTCCATTGACTTGACCAAGTATAGATGAATTTCTAAGTTTGCAGTATTTCAATATGCTCAGTATGTAAAATTCCAGTCAAGAATGTTTGATAAAATGAATGACCTTGACCCATTTTCAAGGTCACAGGGATAAATGTTTAATCTTTAAATGATTTCTTCTAATATCCAAAAAGTTCTGATAACTGGCCCGTAGTATGCTGGAATGAATTTCCATTTATGTTCATGTTATTTATATTTTCACTCTTTAAAGGTCACAAGGGTCAAATTTGTTAAAATCTTTGACTTCTTGTCAATAACAAAAAGGTTGAGGCTGTTGAATCTGGTTTTTCAATGTTAGTGGATGAAGGGCAATTGTTTTCAAATAATTGACCTGGACCTATGTTAAAGATCTTAGGTTAAGTGAGTTGATTAAAATTTTTTTTTTTTTCAATAAGCAATAGGTTCGGAATAATGGCATTTGTGTAGTTGCATGTATAAAGAATATGATTTTAAGTTTGCAGAAAATATTTCTGTAGAGTAGTTGAGCAGTTTATCTTGGGCTTATTTGTCCTCTTTCATATATGGGTCTTTATATTCAGATGACTTAAGGACCATGGGCCTCCTGTTTATAAAACATTGGCTGGGTAGTTATTACTTTAATTGAACAGCATTTCATACTAGATAGTAAAGAGTTGTAAAGAATTTCTTGCATTTTGCCCATCTATTGTAAAACAATATACGTTTTTTACTTTTGAAAATCCCTGAGCCAATTTTAATGAAATTTGGTAGATATTTTCATGGCCAAAGGAATGAAGTACAATGTCTCCGACCTAGGGGACTTTGGCAGTGTCAAATTGAATCAAATTTTCAAAAATCTCCACAACACTCAGATATGGAAAAAATCAAATACTTTTCATAGATGGAAGGGTTTTTGAGATGCTTTAACCCAAATTATTAATTTCATGTTCATTGCATTTTCCCTTGGGGAGGAGTATTGAGTTTTCTCTCTTCAAGATCTATTAGAATCCATAATATAGGAAGACAGTTTACTATGTTAACAAGATGTTTTATGTGATATATATAACACAACACAAACAATGTTTATGGAATTCAGGTGACTGTTAAGACCATTGGGTCTTTTCTTTTGTCAAGACACTATCATGCAGTGTTGATATTTTTTTGGTTGAAGAATTAAAAGATTTGATATATGAGTTAGGTTGCTACCAAATAGTTCTACCTTTTTTGAAATTCTGGGTAAGGTTTTGTAGTCAGATGACCTTATGGCCCATGGGTCTCTTGTTTATGTTGAAAATTTGAATTTACAATTATGTAAGAATACCTTTGTTTATGCGTGTCCATGAGTATAATTTGATCTTCATGTTCACACTCTGAACCTGTTTTGTATTATTGAAACTTCCATCAAAGTGTTATTTTCTTTGTACCATGATTAAAAATGGATCATTTACAAAAAAATAAAAATGGATTATTTCAAAAAAACAGTTTTCTTCTTCGTTTATATGTTTGATGACGGATATTTTATGATCAAGATAGCAGATATATCTGAGGTGTTTTTGTCCATTTGGCGATACCCGAGTTTAATTCGTAAATTATTGGAAGACTTGTCCATAATTGTGGGCTTCAACCATTGTTGTATTCAAGAAAATGACGGTCAGGAATATCTGCGGTGATTTGTCCGGTTATCAATATCTGAGGCGATTCATCCATGACGTCTAGGATGACTTGTCCATAATTCTGGGCTTAAATTACTATTAAATTCAGGAAGTTGCCGACTGTTTTTATCTGAAGTGAATCGTCCGGTTGACAATATCAGAGGTGATTCATCTGTGACGTTTGGGATGACTTGTACCTAATTGTGAGCATCAGCTGTTCCAAACTGTCCGTGGAGTCCAAAATGACCTCTCCATAATCCACCATATTTTCAACAGACACAATTTATAATTCATTCTCTTATGAAAACTGTGACAAATATATTGTTGGAAAAATGTCATAAAATTCACATGGACTACAAAGATCTTTGCATCTCGTGTTGGGTCCTGTCAAATGGAGGTATAAAATACATATATAGTTGACTTAAATTCATATGGAAGACATCAAAACTCATTGATAACAAGCAAAATACAAAATGAAATGATCACATTTGTGTTCTACGAAATCATCAGAAAGCATTTGCCATTTTCATTGACATCTAACTTTCAGCTAGGATTTCACAGGGCAGCTTTCGTACTGCCAATAATGTGATAATGTGGGAGGAAAATTGATTGATTCTTTTCGTGTGACAACTTGGGCTACTACAAAGTTATATTCATATCAACATTATTGTGCACTGTACTCGAGTTACCTCCCCCTGAAATAGGACTGAACTCGTACGCTCAATGGTGATACCAAGCATTTTTTGTAAATATTTTATTTAAATGTTGACTAATATGTAATACTATTCCTATTACAAGGAGTATGTATTTGTTAGTTGAACCATGAACCTATTAAACTACGTTTTGTAACTATTACACAATTAAAATTACCGTAAAATAATTTCACAAAGCCGGAAATAGGCGTCTATACATTGCCTAACAGCAAGCAGTCGTGATGCGTGGCGGAAAACCCTGATCCTGATCTAAGTTGCATGGAACTTTACCAATCATCAATTACAACCAGCAACACATCATCAAATAGTACATGATTTTATCCAATATAATCGATTCTATTTTTGAAATTGGTTTCGCCCGTATTTTTGGAGTTCCTTAGGTAGTTTTTTCTAAGCGGTGTAAACGGGATTAAGTGCGAACCAAATTGGACCCGCTTGAAAAAAGTGAACAACACATTACTTTCATTTCATTGCATTTAATACTGATAAAACAAATACCTTTTAGGCATTTCAACAAATGAAATAAATAAAATGAATAATAAAAGAAAAAAATATAGCAAACGAAAAATAAAAAGTGACAAATACAGACATTTGTAAGTTAGATATATGTAAATTGAGAACTTTTGTGCAAATAATCTATTTAATACATCAAGATTTCAAACATTTTTTTCGAAATACCTTAAGCTTTCAGAGTTATCTTGCTTGAGGAAAGCAAAAGCAAAAATGTGTTTCACCTTTTTATAATTTCATGACACGAGAGAAATGGGGTCTTTTCTAAATAAATGATCACAATATTATGAACCATAAATGTGTATACTGGCAAATAATCATCTATTGGATATATAATGCATTTTTGCACTTAACGAGAAAATAATTAAGAAAATAAATTTAAATCACAAAACATGTTATGAAATACCATTTTGAATGGATATTTCAATTACATGTATACACCAACAATATTTAAAATGTGCATTATACAATTAATGCAATTCAAATTGGATTATCCAATCAATATCTAGAAAGCAATACCATTTTGAATGGATATCTATATCTTATGTAAAATACCATTATGAAAGATGCACCATGCAAATTACCTGCCTAGAACCAGATTCACAATGCAATAAAAAAATGATCCGACAACAAACATTTTGTATAAATTCAATATTTATTTGGCATGACAGGTTTTGGAGTTATGGTCAGTGGCCATACATTTCTGACACATTTTTCTCTCCTTTACTCTCTTTTTATGTGAGAGAATTGTGAGTCTGTTTTGCTTTTCTAACACTTGTTTAAACGCACATGTACCTTTGTGAGAAGTGCCTCTGAAAAACTGCTTTATTACAATGTTGCTGAGCTTTTCTAAGCCCTGCTGGCTGTATCGGACAATAGCACCATGTTTTCTGATGAATTCACCTACATGATACCTAAGCATATGAATGTAAGGGGGGACATCTTTGGCTTGATAACTTATGTACAAGTCACACCACAACTTTGATTTGTATTCTGTCATCAGCGTCTAGGGTGTCAGATTTAATACACATGTTCAGCTCTCTAAACCAATCCCACAACTTCTGAATCTGAACAGCTTTATTTCGGTCATCAAAAAAAGCTGCATCAAAGCATTCAAGCAGCAAAAGTTTCTCTGGACCAGTGAGCTCACGATACTCTTACTTTTTACTATCAATGTTTACACCAAGTTCAAAATGTATTCCCAACATTTGCAACACATTTTCGAGCTTCAAGACATTCTTTAACTTATCTTTATCTTGCACCGTAGCGTTGAATTTTCTGTTATGTTTTCCATGCACCTAAGATCAGCGGCAAGAAGATAAAATAATTTGCCAGCAATGCGTAAAAACATGTGAAGGTGATCAATTACAACAAGGTGGGTGAAATTGCAGGGAATAAAGGTTTGATTGACACAGAGAAACAATTATTGGCATTTTTCTCCTTTTTCCCCTTGGACATATTTTGCCCTTGTACCTCATTATACTTGTTTTCAAGCCTAGCCCCTTGTGCAGTATCATCCATAGAACAAGTTTTTGACAGATCTAATTTCTCAGTTTTGCTACATTTGCAGTAAAGGCAAAAGTATTGGCAAGCAATTGAAGGTATTCCACAAACTACCAAAAGAAATTTGTAATCACCCCCAAACATTATTTCAACTTTGAAATTTCTTTCACTGACTGTCAGTGTAGTTCCCTGTAACTGGCCTACTTCTTTTCTGAGGTGATCTAGACCAATGTCAAGGTCTTGATATTTCTCTTTTGTTCTTATAATAGCTAATGGGTAGTTACCCTGCGCAGAAGCACTCTTGTTCTCACTGATAATGGTAAAAGTCACATTTACAACATGAACTCTCTTTCCCACATTAGTGCCATCCCCAGAAATTTTAATTCTGATGTCTCCATCTGGTGCAAAGTTTTGTTCATATCTAATATATCACACAACACATTTACCAAGTATTTTTTCAGAGATTGCTGAACACCAAGACCATCTGGAGTAATTTCAATATTGAACTGAAGACTTTAATTCAGCCACAATCGTACTGATAGCATAATTTCTTGGAAATGCTTTAAATAACATACTCAATTCATGGTATGCTTCATTACTAATATTGAAAGTATCCAAGATGTATATGAGGGTATTTATGTCATCAACATTTTGATTCAACTCTGAATTTTCTTTAGACTCATAATCAAAAAGTTTCAAAACCTCTTCTTTATTATTTCTCATAACTGTAACTGAAATAGGAGTGACCCCATTTTCTGTCAGAAAACTCAATGCTGTTCTACACTTATCTGTGTCTCGTTTCCTAAGTTTGATTGATACCCAGGCGTACATTTTGTGAATGGTTTCCGCTTCAATGTTTTTATATTTCTGGAGTTTCTGTTGCTTAACTAAACTTACATAACTTTTTTCTTAAGTCATTGTTTTCTTTTTCCTTTTCTTCTAACTGCCTCTGACTGACTGCCTTTATTGTTTCAACCATTAACTGTGTATCTTCCTTGTCAACCATGACATCCCAACTATATTTTGAAAACCTGTGTCCCTCTCATACAAAATTTCTCTAGAAATTACAACCATTTTCTATGATAGTATAACTAAGATTTCTAACCAACAAAGTCATAAAAACAGAAGTCTTTTGATTATTTAAAGTAAGGGGTCATTAAGGAGATATGGCAACATTCTGTGGTTGCCGGCACACTTAACAAAAGTAAACACTAGCTGAGTTCCTCTAGAATTTGAACAATCTTTCAATTCCAGTTGATCACTCTCAGGTTGCTTCTTGATTTCATATTCTCTCAAATCTCTTTGTACTCTAAAATAGAATTTCAAAGTGACAGTCTTAACATAACAATTGTCCCCTTCTGCATTAAACACACGGTAGTCCCAAGTTTTCCCGAAAATTTTGGTCAACATAAATTTGGATGAAATAGTATATGTGGTCCTAGATCTTGTCACTTTGTGGACAATAGCAACATCTCTTAATATTTCAAAATCTTTTTCAACTAATGGAATCCTTATGCATACGAAACTGTCAATCTTGGTACCAACAGTAAGGTGTTCTTTGATAAGGACACCTAGATCCTCCAGAGCCTCAGGGTTGTTTTCAGTTTCAATGATGGTTCCAATTTATCTTCTATCAGTCGATCATATTTTTTACTCCAACCTGTAACAGAAATGGAATTATATAGTATACAAAAATAATTGTATGATATAGAACTATAAAATGTCTCTGCTACCTTATAACCAGTGGATCGCTATATATAGTGATTTGGGACAGGGCACAACGTGGCGGACAGATGGACATGGGTGCAACGTTTGACCCCCTTCACTCTACCCCCCTTATTTATTGGCGAAGGCACCATAAAATCAAAATAAAACTACCAAAATATAGATATTATATATATGATTTAGAGAGAATTTCAAAATTCATTCAAAGTTCTGTCTACAGATCTCGAAAGCAGTATGACTGAAAGTAGAAAGTTATGATAATGCACTGTTAAATATTTCATTGATATACACATCATATTTACCAAATGT
Source organism: Ylistrum balloti (assembly GCF_031769215.1). NCBI lineage: Eukaryota > Metazoa > Mollusca > Bivalvia > Pectinida > Pectinidae > Ylistrum > Ylistrum balloti. The sequence goes on along the minus strand of NW_026782955.1, from coordinate 1,045 downwards.
TATTCTCAGGTCTTTATATAGATATTGTTAATTCCGATTTAACTCGGACTTAAGACAAGAGTTTCAACTGGAATTAATAAACTGAAAACATTTAATTTGACGGTTACCTATGAAATGGATTTTCACATAGCCATCGTTAGTTTCTGTGTCGTCTAATATCCGGACTGGAGTCCATGTAGGCCTATCATCTGCACCGAGATATTTTTCCCTTGCAGGTCCAATATCAACAGAATTCAGTTCTCTGAATTCATAATAAATTAATGAATTTCATTTCAACACTACCCGGTATATAATGATATATAGGTATAGGCTGGTTAGGGATGGGATTGGGGTTATGTCGGGGAGATGGGATTGGGATGTCGGTTGTGGTTTGATTTATTATGCGTAATGTCCTACAATTTTCACACACAAATTTCTCCCGACACCGGATTATTCACAGGTAACTCTAATTCATTGTGCAAAATAAAGTTGATATGGTTCCTGTAGGCCTGTTTTGCATAATAAAGTTATTAGACCATTTTCCTTAAATGCTAAAGTAGAAATCCTATGACGTAAGACAAATCATTGCAATCAAAATTTCTTTACAATATTTTTAAAGTTTCGGCAGGGTATGTCGACAATTAACTTTGTGCAAAATGACAATAGTTGAGAAATTCGGTGTCATTCCGATTACTGAGGCTTATAAAGGCATTATTATAACCAGGGACGTATAATACAGATTATACATCCCTGTTATAACCATCGACTAAAACGAAACTAACTAGACTTTCAAAGTTGAAAATATCTTCCATATTTTCTGTGGTGTGAGGAACCTTCGAATCTGAGTGATGAAATCCCGCCGCATTCAGTTTCCAATAGACCAATTGCCATATTCCGATCGTTGTACATTTAGAGTGACCTCCCTTCAAAACATAAAAAGAGTTCCACCGAACAAAAAGTTGTTAAGATGGACGTGTGAAATTGATACAATGAGCGCACAAGACAGAAATTACCCGAGCTGCAGAATTTCTTGAAAAAAAAGAGTTGTTACGGTGTCTGGTTACAA
>NW_026782954.1:22500-29610 GCF_031769215.1 Ylistrum balloti | reverse complement strand
TGATCTGGGGAAAAAAGTTTTGCTTTAATTTGGTAGGTGGATCTTTGGATGAGCAGACCTGGCATGTCTGTATTGGAGCTGTTGTAGGTTATGGTGATGATTTCAGGGATCGATATGGTTATGGCGGTGATTGTGATTGGTTTCCTGGAGAAGATGATTGCGGGGATTCACAAAGTGCTGACTGTACCGTACTGGATCTGAAGAAGTAGGGTCTAAAGGGTCCATTTCTAGGGGACTGAGGAATAGGGAGTAAAGGGTCCAATTAAAGGGTAGGGGACTGAGGAAGTAGGGTCTAAATGGTCTGACTATTGGTGACTGAGGAAGTAGGGTCAAATTTGTGTATGTTTTTGTGTATGTTTTTTTTTTTTTTAGATTTGTTTTGTCAACAGTAATCACAATGGTGGTGCAGTATCACCAATGTTACCAAAACTGATAATAATAATAATAGTCTTTATTTGTACTTGATAACGGAATGAGTCAAAGACTCGTCTACCTTCTGGTCAAGTATACATAAAATGTACAATAATTACAAAATGTACATAAAACAGAGAAACATTTAAGAAAACTGGAAATAAGTGCATCATTTAAAGAATCCACAGCAAATTAAGAGGAGTCCATAAAAAACATTTTGGCACTTTGTTTAAAAGATAAAAGTGATGATGCGTTTCTCACGGAATCTGGTAAAATATTCCAGGTATATGGTCCGTGATAGGTAAAAGATTTCTTGTACAATGCAGTCTTAAAAGCAGGTAGATAAAATATGTTATTAGATGATGATGTAGTAAATCTGGACTGGACATCAGAAGTATATCTAAAATTGTACAGATACTGGGGAGCCAGACCATCTAAAACTGATGGGTATACAGTGTTTTTGTTGATAATCTGAAGTATGAATTTCTCTCAGAATAATATCTTGCAGGTGGATCTTTGGATGAGCAGACCTGGCATGTCTGTATTGGAGCTGTTGTAGGTTATGGTGATGATTTCAGGGATCGATATGGTTATGGCGGTGATTGTGATTGGTTTCCTGGAGAAGATGATTGCGGGGATTCACAAAGTGCTGACTGTACCGTACTGGATCTGTTTTGGCTGATATTACATCCATGGCTACCCTGGAATGGAGGACTGTAGATGCAGGTTGCAGTGAGGTACATTTGTACCAAGTGTAGGACAAAGAAGTAGGGTCTAAAGGGTCCATTTCTAGGGGACTGAGGAATAGGGAGTAAAGGGTCCAATTCTAGGGGACTGAGGAAGTAGGGTCTAAAGGGTCTGACTATTGGGGACTGAGGAAGTAGGGTCTAAATGGTCTGACTATTGGTGACTGAGGAATAGGGTCATTTGTGTATGTTTTTTTTTTTTTTTTTTTTTAGATTTGTTTTGTCAACAGTAATCACAATGGTGGTGCAGTATCACCAATGTTACCAAAACTGATAATAATAATAATAGTCTTTATTTGTACTTGATAACGGAATGAGTCAAAGACTCGTCTACCTTCTGGTCAAGTATACATAAAATGTACAATAATTACAAAATGTACATAAAACAGAGAAACATTTAAGAAAACTGGAAATAAGTGCATCATTTAAAGAATCCACAGCAAATTAAGAGGAGTCCATAAAAAACATTTTAGCACTTTGTTTAAAAGATAAAAGTGATGATGCGTTTCTCACGGAATCTGGTAAAATATTCCAGGTATATGGTCCGTGATAGGTAAAAGATTTCTTGTACAATGCAGTCTTAAAAGCAGGTAGATAAAATATGTTATTAGATGATGATGTAGTAAATCTGGACTGGACATCAGAAGTATATCTAAAATTGTACAGATACTGGGGAGCCAGACCATCTAAAACTGATGGGTATACAGTGTTTTTGTTGATAATCTGAAGTATGAATTTCTCTCAGAATAATATCTTGCAGGTGGATCTTTGGATGAGCAGACCTGGCATGTCTGTATTGGAGCTGTTGTAGGTTATGGTGATGATTTCAGGGATCGATATGGTTATGGCGGTGATTGTGATTGGTTTCCTGGAGAAGATGATTGCGGGGATTCACAAAGTGCTGACTGTACCGTACTGGATCTGTTTTGGCTGATATTACATCCATGGCTACCCTGGAATGGAGGACTGTAGATGCAGGTTGCAGTGAGGTACATTTGTACCAAGTGTAGGACAAAGAAGTAGGGTCTAAAGGGTCCATTTCTAGGGGACTGAGGAATAGGGAGTAAAGGGTCCAATTCTAGGGGACTGAGGAAGTAGGGTCTAAAGGGTCTGACTATTGGGGACTGAGGAAGTAGGGTCTAAATGGTCTGACTATTGGTGACTGAGGAATAGGGTCATTTGTGTATGTTTTTTTTTTTTAGATTTGTTTTGTCAACAGTAATCACAATGGTGGTGCAGTATCACCAATGTTACCAAAACTGATAATAATAATAATAATAGTCTTTATTTGTACTTGATAACGGAATGAGTCAAAGACTCGTCTACCTTCTGGTCAAGTATACATAAAATGTACAATAATTACAAAATGTACATAAAACAGAGAAACATTTAAGAAAACTGGAAATAAGTGCATCATTTAAAGAATCCACAGCAAATTAAGAGGAGTCCATAAAAAACATTTTAGCACTTTGTTTAAAAGATAAAAGTGATGATGCGTTTCTCACGGAATCTGGTAAAATATTCCAGGTATATGGTCCGTGATAGGTAAAAGATTTCTTGTACAATGCAGTCTTAAAAGCAGGTAGATAAAATATGTTATTAGATGATGATGTAGTAAATCTGGACTGGACATCAGAAGTATATCTAAAATTGTACAGATACTGGGGAGCCAGACCATCTAAAACTGATGGGTATACAGTGTTTTTGTTGATAATCTGAAGTATGAATTTCTCTCAGAATAATATCTTGCAGGTGGATCTTTGGATGAGCAGACCTGGCATGTCTGTATTGGAGCTGTTGTAGGTTATGGTGATGATTTCAGGGATCGATATGGTTATGGCGGTGATTGTGATTGGTTTCCTGGAGAAGATGATTGCGGGGATTCACAAAGTGCTGACTGTACCGTACTGGATCTGTTTTGGCTGATATTACATCCATGGCTACCCTGGAATGGAGGACTGTAGATGCAGGTTGCAGTGAGGTACATTTGTACCAAGTGTAGGACAAAGAAGTAGGGTCTAAAGGGTCCATTTCTAGGGGACTGAGGAATAGGGAGTAAAGGGTCCAATTCTAGGGGACTGAGGAAGTAGGGTCTAAAGGGTCTGACTATTGGGGACTGAGGAAGTAGGGTCTAAATGGTCTGACTATTGGTGACTGAGGAATAGGGTCATTTGTGTATGTTTTTTTTTTTTTTAGATTTGTTTTGTCAACAGTAATCACAATGGTGGTGCAGTATCACCAATGTTACCAAAACTGATAATAATAATAATAGTCTTTATTTGTACTTGATAACGGAATGAGTCAAAGACTCGTCTACCTTCTGGTCAAGTATACATAAAATGTACAATAATTACAAAATGTACATAAAACAGAGAAACATTTAAGAAAACTGGAAATAAGTGCATCATTTAAAGAATCCACAGCAAATTAAGAGGAGTCCATAAAAAACATTTTAGCACTTTGTTTAAAAGATAAAAGTGATGATGCGTTTCTCACGGAATCTGGTAAAATATTCCAGGTATATGGTCCGTGATAGGTAAAAGATTTCTTGTACAATGCAGTCTTAAAAGCAGGTAGATAAAATATGTTATTAGATGATGATGTAGTAAATCTGGACTGGACATCAGAAGTATATCTAAAATTGTACAGATACTGGGGAGCCAGACCATCTAAAACTGATGGGTATACAGTGTTTTTGTTGATAATCTGAAGTATGAATTTCTCTCAGAATAATATCTTGCAGGTGGATCTTTGGATGAGCAGACCTGGCATGTCTGTATTGGAGCTGTTGTAGGTTATGGTGATGATTTCAGGGATCGATATGGTTATGGCGGTGATTGTGATTGGTTTCCTGGAGAAGATGATTGCGGGGATTCACAAAGTGCTGACTGTACCGTACTGGATCTGTTTTGGCTGATATTACATCCATGGCTACCCTGGAATGGAGGACTGTAGATGCAGGTTGCAGTGAGGTAGATTTGTACCAAGTGTAGGACAAAGAAGTAGGGTCTAAAGGGTCCAATTCTAGGGGACTGAGGAAGTAGGGTCTAAAGGGTCTGACTATTGGGGACTGAGGAAGTAGGGTCTAAATGGTCTGACTATTGGTGACTGAGGAATAGGGTCATTTGTGTATGTTTTTTTTTAGATTTGTTTTGTCAACAGTAATCACAATGGTGGTGCAGTATCACCAATGTTACCAAAACTGATAATAATAATAATAGTCTTTATTTGTACTTGATAACGGAATGAGTCAAAGACTCGTCTACCTTCTGGTCAAGTATACATAAAATGTACAATAATTACAAAATGTACATAAAACAGAGAAACATTTAAGAAAACTGGAAATAAGTGCATCATTTAAAGAATCCACAGCAAATTAAGAGGAGTCCATAAAAAACATTTTAGCACTTTGTTTAAAAGATAAAAGTGATGATGCGTTTCTCACGGAATCTGGTAAAATATTCCAGGTATATGGTCCGTGATAGGTAAAAGATTTCTTGTACAATGCAGTCTTAAAAGCAGGTAGATAAAATATGTTATTAGATGATGATGTAGTAAATCTGGACTGGACATCAGAAGTATATCTAAAATTGTACAGATACTGGGGAGCCAGACCATCTAAAACTGATGGGTATACAGTGTTTTTGTTGATAATCTGAAGTATGAATTTCTCTCAGAATAATATCTTGCAGGTGGATCTTTGGATGAGCAGACCTGGCATGTCTGTATTGGAGCTGTTGTAGGTTATGGTGATGATTTCAGGGATCGATATGGTTATGGCGGTGATTGTGATTGGTTTCCTGGAGAAGATGATTGCGGGGATTCACAAAGTGCTGACTGTACCGTACTGGATCTGTTTTGGCTGATATTACATCCATGGCTACCCTGGAATGGAGGACTGTAGATGCAGGTTGCAGTGAGGTACATTTGTACCAAGTGTAGGACAAAGAAGTAGGGTCTAAAGGGTCCATTTCTAGGGGACTGAGGAATAGGGAGTAAAGGGTCCAATTCTAGGGGACTGAGGAAGTAAGGTCTAAAGGGTCTGACTATTGGGGACTGAGGAAGTAGGGTCTAAATGGTCTGACTATTGGTGACTGAGGAATAGGGTCATTTGTGTATGTTTTTTTTTTTTTTAGATTTGTTTTGTCAACAGTAATCACAATGGTGGTGCAGTATCACCAATGTTACCAAAACTGATAATAATAATAATAGTCTTTATTTGTACTTGATAACGGAATGAGTCAAAGACTCGTCTACCTTCTGGTCAAGTATACATAAAATGTACAATAATTACAAAATGTACATAAAACAGAGAAACATTTAAGAAAACTGGAAATAAGTGCATCAGTTAAAAGAATCCACAGCAAATTAAGAGGAGTCCATAAAAAACATTTTGGCACTTTGTTTAAAAGATAAAAGTGATGATGCGTTTCTCACGGAATCTGGTAAAATATTCCAGGTATATGGTCCGTGATAGGTAAAAGATTTCTTGTACAATGCAGTCTTAAAAGCAGGTAGATAAAATATGTTATTAGATGATGATGTAGTAAATCTGGACTGGACATCAGAAGTATATCTAAAATTGTACAGATACTGGGGAGCCAGACCATCTAAAACTGATGGGTATACAGTGTTTTTGTTGATAATCTGAAGTATGAATTTCTCTCAGAATAATATCTTGCAGGTGGATCTTTGGATGAGCAGACCTGGCATGTCTGTATTGGAGCTGTTGTAGGTTATGGTGATGATTTCAGGGATCGATATGGTTATGGCGGGGATTGTGATTGGTTTCCTGGAGAAGATGATTGCGGGGATTAATGAAAATGATATTGGGGATTCACACAATGCTGACTGAACTGTACTGGATCTGTTTTAGCTGATTACCGTGCATGGTTGGCAAGGTTTGGAGGATGGATTGGAGGTACATCTGTACCAAGTTTAGGTATGTTAGATTGAGTAATTGTGATGAATGTTAAATAGTGTAGGTTGTCGTGAAGTACATTTGGACCCTACTCTGTCCCCTGGAATGTCAGCTCAATCATTTGTACAAATATATTATCTACTCTCCCCTGAATACTGCCAAACAAATGTGAAGTAAAGAAGTTGCGTATATTGTGACACTGTCCCTCAGTCCCCTTGAGAGTCATCCCCCATCATTGGTACATCTTTTAATCCCCACCCTCGATGGGTACTACCAGTCCATTCTGAGTGATATCTACTGCATTATTCCATAGATTTATACCAATTGTAGCCAAATAACCATTTATTTGTTCAAGATAAACTGACAGAATACGACAATTCATCTCACCTTGGATATAATTCTATAGTGGGTCACTTTGTCCCATTAGATGATGCCACAGGTTTTATAGGGGGTCACTTTGATTTAATGGCGCCGACGACATCAATCGCTTCAGAAAATGAACTTTACAAAATCACCTCTTCGGTCATGATGTTAAATACAGTTGCTTTCTTTCGAAAAAAAAAACATGACAATAATAAGTTATTTCCCTTAAATTGTAGAAATCATAGAGGCTCCGCCCTCGTCCCCTATAAATTTTACTGATCCTCTATGGCTCTATAGAGGGTCAGTAAGTGACTATCTAACTTATAATAACTACCTGTTACTGAAACAGGTGTACAAAATGATAACCACCTGTAACAGAGACAGGTGTACAAAATGGTAACCACCTGTAACAGAGACAAATGTATAAAATGGTATCTACCTGTGACAGAGACAGGTGTACAAAATGGTAACTACCTGTAACAGAGACAGGTGTGTAAAATGGTATCTACCTGTGACAGACAGGTGTACAAAGTGGTAACTACCTGTAACAGAGACAGGTGTGTAAAATGGTATCTACCTGTGACAGACAGGTGTACAAAGTGGTAACTACCTGTAACAGAGACAGGTGTACAAAATGGTATCTACCTGTAACAGAGACAGGTGTACAAA
>NW_026782954.1:0-20000 GCF_031769215.1 Ylistrum balloti | reverse complement strand
CAATGTTTTTGTGTGTGTGCCTGAATCTGTCAAAAAAAAAAAAAAAAAAAAAAAACCACATGTATCCATATTTTTGTGTGTGTGCCTGGATCTGTCCAAAAGAAAAAAAAATGATGGAGAATCCCAAAATGATCTGGATTTTTACACCGAAAAAGGACAATGAAGAGGAGGTTTCTCAACACAGGAGGAAAGTAAACACCTAGATACAGATGCCACAGAACTGCAGTGAGTACAACCATTTAATGTGCTTCAGTTTCTATACTCATGTGACTAAATTTGATGCAAGTTTGATTTAATTAATTATTCAAGTTGAAATTAAACCTTTAAGACAGAACAATGGCTAAAGTTAGAAAAAAAAGTATTTGTAGGAAAGACCTCTGTAAATGAAATAGAACTAAAGTTTTTAATGTTTCTATTGGAGAAGACATGAAAATTCATAATTGGAAATAAAATTTTTGTTAAAGTAGGGAGTCAAAAAGTTAAAGCATTAGTAGATCAATTTCTAAATCCAACAAACGAGGTGCATTTACCAAATTTGCAACAGTAGCCGAGATGTCAAATAGATGATGAATCAGTCCCAGCAGTTCCGTATACCTACCTAAGCACTTGCAGTAGTCAGCGATCACAGCACATTAATACTGCTAAGGACCTAGGAATTTCTTAAGATGATGCTGAATTACGGAACAGCAGAAGGAAGAATTATGATGTCTCATTGATAGGAAAAATCTATCAGAGATGGTAAGAAACAGGACAAGCTAGGCCAGTATCTTCAACATGCTACAGAAAAACAGAAAAACAAAGGGAGATAACTGAAAGACTGACAGAGGACATGTTACAGCAAGGCATAATAGAAGAGTCTACCAGTCAGTGGCATTCACCAGTCGTATTAGTGAAGAAAATGAAGTTAACACCGCACCAACCACAAGAATACAGATTTGCGGTAGATATCTGAAAACTCAATGCTATTACTGAAGACATAAACTTTCCTCTACCAAGACTAGATGACATCCTAGACACAATTGACGATTCAAAGGCACGGATGTTTTCAACACTTGATCTCGCAAGCAGTTTTTGGCAGATACCACTCGACCCAGTCACAAAACATAAGTCAGCTTTCGTGACGCATCAAGCTGTTTCTCATTTCAACAAACTGCCATTCGTACTGAAAAATGCACCAATGTCATTCCAAGCCTTGATGAACAGAGTATTGAAAAATCTAAACTTCAAGTCAGCATTAGTTTACATTGAGGACATTTTGGTATATAGTAGAACTTTTTTCTGAACATTTACAACATTTGGATACAATTTTCACAACCCTGGCAGAAGCAAATCTAACTCTAAAACATACCAAATGTAAGTTTGCAGCCAAACAGGTGAGATACTTAGGCCACATCCTCTCAAAGGATGGGGTCGGTGTGGATCCTGAGAAGACGAGGGCAGTGGCAGAATTTCCTGTACCGAAATCTACGAAGCAAGTATGTAGCTTCCTCAGCATGTGTAATTACTACAGGAAGTTTGTGAAAGACTACGCCAAAATAGCTTGGCCTCTAAATGAATTAATGAAGAAGGACTTCAAATTCGTCTGAACAGCACAATGTGATGATGCCTTCAGGACACTGAAGAAACGTCTAACAACAGCGCCCATTCTATCTTTTCCAGACTTCAGCAAACCCTTCATTGTATCAACAGATGCATCAGATTATGCCATAAGGTATGTTCTAGGGCAGCTAGATGAAGAGGAAAAGCAGGAACATGCTGTAGAGTACGGAGGCAGATCACTTCATGCTGGAGAGAGGCAATGGAATATCAACAAAAAAGAAGGATTAGCATTAGTAGAAGCCATCAATACATTTCGGCCATATTTGGAATCATCAAAATTTACTGTGTATACAGACGATTCGACCATAAAATGGATACAGAATAATAAGAAATTAAATAGTAAGGTAGCACTTTGGGCACTACAACTCCAAGGATATAATTTTGACGTTAAACATAAGGCAGGACAGAACAATTTAAATGCGGATGCACTTTCAAGGAGGGAGTATATGCAGGAACAGTGTTTAAAGGACCAAGGACCAGAGCAGATACAAGACCAAGATGTACCAGGCTATGAAGTTAACATAGCATCTACTTCAAGTCAAGCTCAACAGTCAGACCAAAAAGAATATGCTATAGCAACCTTTGTGTATCATACCGTAGAAGTATTCAGTAGGTGGCATATCGACATACTAGGAGGCCTACTGACTACATCAGGAGGCTACAAATTCATCCTGCTCATTGTAGACAGCACTTTTAAGTGGTGTGAGGCATTCCCACTGAAAACGCAATCTTCAAATGAAATTGCCCATGTTTTGTTTAGAGAAATTTTCACTCGTTATGGAATCTTAGATTTGGATTGCGACAGAAATTTTATGTCATCACTCATTCAAGCTCTATCGAAAATGTTTCAACAAAGAGAGTCTTTAGAAGCTCAAATTACCCACAAACTCGACCTGCGAGAGAATGAACTCTGTTATTCTACAACAATTGAGAATACATTGCAATGAGAAGCAGGACACATGGCCTGATGTGTTACCAGCAATGATGTCCTATTGCATGACACCAGCAACTCAATCAACCTTGCATTCTCTGTACTATATACTATATGGACAAGAAATGAGAATGCCAATTGATTCAAGTCTTATTCCAAAACCAACCCTACCACAAAATTTCTGAATTCAATTCTCACAACACCTGGAGAATCTAGACCTAACAAGGAAATTAGCAAAGGACAATATGAATATAGCACAAGAAAAGTACAAGAGGCAATATGACAAACATGCAAAACCCGCCGAGTTTGTAGTTGGAGACAAAGTTTGGTTATACTGTGCTCAAGTTCCTGTTGGTACAGCTCCCAGGTAACAAAGGAAATGGTTTGGACCTTACAATATTATCCGTAAAGGACCAAAGGATACATTAAAGCTCAGAAGATGTAGATGTACGGTCACTAATCCATGCTAACATTAAAGCCTTATTATGATCCTGAAAAGAGACCCATCCATCCACCTGAATTACATGAAGATGATATAGAAGAAGCAGAACTTGATGCTGAAAAAATGGATGATAGGAACTTACAAGATGAAGTAGAGGATAACAATATACCACAGGGTACACAACCATTAGAGTTACAAGAGAGGACTCGAACAGACGGTACACCTCAAGCAGAAATGAACAATACTCGTCATCGTCAAGATACACCAGAGACTCAAAGACGGGAAGATATTCAGAAAAGTCAGGATATAGCGCATTGCATCATTTCCAAGATTTTGTCAGCAAAGTGTAGTAACGATGTTCTATATTATTATTCAGTCCAGTATAAGGACAGCGATGTACCGAACGCAGGGCTTTTCCAAAACATAGTTCTAGTGGAGCTCAGATGCCAGTTTCATGATAGCAAGAATATGGCTGGCAAGAAATGGAAACGTCCTCTACAGAAACACAAATTCTTCAATGAACAAGAGAAGGAAGATAAGGATGCTGCCATAGTTGTGCCTATTCATCAAGGTTGTCCACCTAAGGACAAATACTTTCTTAATCCTGACAAGAAATGTCCTAATACTGGAACATCAAAGGAAGCAGACTGTATAACAAGGATTGCTTTTTCAAACCGATATAACATATATTACTGCAAGGTTCAATATTCGGAAACAGAAGAGGAATCGCCATAGATTTCATTAAAACATGAGTGGACAAGAGGGATTTTGCGTCGGGTTGGACAGACACTTTTACTGGAATTTATCACAAGGCAACATGCTGAACTAGCAGGAAGGAAGAAATGTTCAAAGAGGTTACGTAGGACTTATCATCCAAATAAACAGCGGCTTAAAGCCAAGTACTGGAGACCACCAAAGATGGAGACGGCACATCATTTCTACTACAGTTTCCAGGACAACAACCCATATGGACCAGAGATGTTCTGATGGCAGACTTTGGTGTTGGTAATGCCCTCGATTCAAACAAAACAAGTTTATGTACTATAGGGGAAATTGTTAGAATTAAAATTTTATAGACAATAAGTTGCTAAATTCTAAAAGTCTTTATGTTAAATTGCTTATAGTGTAATATCATGTAGATTAGTGCTACATATGAGTGTAATGGCCATACACCATGTGTATATTTGTATTAATGTTATTACAGTATAGGCGATAATACATAGGATATCTTGATATTTTTTGCATTTTAGGAAATTACATTAGGAAACATCATATTAGAGTGTTTGCGAAAAAGCTAGCGGAACAGGTAACAAATTCTGTGTTCTTAAACTGCTAGTAGACAACACAGTATGGTGTCTTGTGTTTAACACTGTTTTTAGGCATTAAAAAGGATGTTTTAGCATTTGAGGATAAAAAAAAATGTAAAAACCAATTTTTTTCATAAAGAATAATCGGATTATGTTCAAAAAAAAAATCTTAACAGGTAGTAGTTTGTTATTAGGAAATAAGCTAAGGTCACATGAGTCTGTTATGAAACAATTTTAGCACTATGGTTGTATCTTATGACATATACGAAGAAGCTGCAAAATTTCATGGCAACAACTTTCTAGTGGAATGCAGACTTAAGGATATAACTTCACATCAACTTAAACAGGACTATATCGATGTAACTGCATCTTACTTAATATTAACTTGGAAGAGGACGACTTCAACAGGAATGTACACTGCTGACATTATAGAATGAACACTATGCAAAACTATATAAAAGATTTGTGAAACCATAAAGAAACTATATGTGTATTAGCTAAACCAAAGAGGAACTGTGTATTTGTGAAACCATAGAGGAACTATACGTGTATTGGTGAAACCATACAGGAACCATATGTGTATTGGTGAAATCATACAGGAACTATAATATGTGTATCGGTGAAATCATACAGGAACTATAATACGTGTATCGGTGAAATCATACAGGAACTATACATGTATTGGTGAAATCATACAGGAACTATACATGTATCAGTGAAATCATACAGGAACTATACGTGTATCAGTGAAATCATACAGGAACTATGTGTATCGGTGAAATCGTGCAGGAACTATACATGTATTGGTGAAACCATATAAGGACTATACGTGTATTGGTGAAACCATACAGGAACTATACATGTATCGGTGAAATCATACAGGAACTATACATGTATCGGTGAAATCATACAGGAACTATACGTGTATTGGTGAAATCATACAGGAACTATGTGTATCGGTGAAATCATACAGGAACTATACATGTATCGGTGAAATCATACAGGAACTATGTGTATCGGTGAAGTCATACAGGAACTATACATGTATCGGTGAAACCATATAGGGACTATAAGTGTATTGGTGAAACCATACAGGAACTATAGAGTAATAGTGGTACCATTGTATTGGTGCAACTTACTATATATATTGGTGGAACCATGAACAATACAGGAACTATATATATCTATTGGTATACCTATTTCGAGCTATGAGTATATTGCATCATAAGTGTGCAAGAGAGAGGAAAATGAGCTAAGTTCTTATAATTGAGTATGTGTTGTTTTAAGTATAAACAGAACATAATGGTATCTATGTATAATATGAGAAATATAATGAACTCATGGAATATGTTATAATGTGACTGAATTCCAACATTATTAACATGAGATATCTTGAAGCATGTAACTACCTTTTATCATTGAAGGAGACACTCAAGTTTAAAACATTTCTGCAGATTGCATATACATATATATACCGGTATATGTAATTATTATTGAATTTTATAATGTTAAGAGTTTTCCTATGTGACTATGCAATGGTGTACACATGTTCTATGTTATGAAAGTTCAGTTATTGAGTGTGTTATTGCAAGTTTGTGCAATTCAATAAATTGCAATTTTTTAAAAAATATTTTTCAGTTAAAAGTCAATTGTATTTATATATTTTTTTTATAGTTTTTACAGCTAGCATTTATGTTTATAACATATTTTTGGTATTTCTGTATATTCAAATTTCTGTAATGTTATTTTTGATGCTTTTAACATATTTTTGGTATTTCTGTATATTCAAAAATAATTATTTTTAATCAGGAATAAGAAAATAATTATTTCATTATTCTTTTCAATATATTTCAAAAGTTCAGATTTTTCCCTTGCTAATAAATATTATTTTGATTTTTGCAAGTACATGTGTAGATATGTATTTATAACTCAATTTTTTTTTGATATGTTTGTAAATATGTACATAGAGTTATAGAAAAACAAAAACTTATAAAAAAATAATTATAAATCAACAGTTTGCAGAGCAAACTAATTTGGAGGGGAGGAATGTATCACAGTGTAAAATGTATATTTTGTTATTTTGGAAATATTTCATATTTATAAGTTATTTGGATGATCTTGAGAATAGAAATTTATATCAGTATTAATTTGTATTATTTTGTTATGTATATAGTTAGAGAGAAGAGAGAATGTTTGAGAGAAGAATGAGGACCACAAGAGAGGGGTGCTGGCCTTTACAGAGGACCAAGAACTTTTACCAATGTATTGAGTATAGGTCAGCACCCATTCTAGTATTCTGTGTAAATTTGTATGTGATGTAAATAAACTGTAATTTATCAAAGAAACATCTCCAGTCTTCATTTTACAGACAAAACAGTTCAGTCAGACAGTTCACGGTCAGCTCAGTATCCTTAAGAGTAGTACTATAGAGCTATAATTCCCCCAAACACTCCTAGGTGCACCAGGAGCGCTGTGACACCTGTGTTGCCCATTGTGGGTCAGAAGAACATGTTCTGGTTGGTACATTCTGCACCACAACGTCAAAAATACATCTGAATGTCATGTAAAGTCTTTTTTTACTATTATATACAAGATAGTGACCTTTTATTAGCCCACTATCATCTTATTCAAATTCAAGATGGCTGACAGGCGGCCGTCTTGGATTTTGGAAGTAAAAGTTTGTTACCGCTATTTCTGGAAAAGTACCGGATGGATCTTTCTCAAACTTCATATGCAGTTTCCCCTTGGTCCCTAGTTGTGCATTGTACCTTTTTTAGACTGATTTGAAATCAAGGTGGCCCACAGGCAGCCATCTTGTATGTCGACAGTAATACAGTACAAGCATATTTTCATCTATCATATTGATTCAAGACATGTCCATTATCCACCTGTAACTGACTGCTATCTAATAATACTTTAGGATCTTTTTCAAATGATATTTGCTAATAGGTGCTTAATTAAAATATCGTGTGCAATCATTGAGTACATTTAAAACACCTGTAACAAAAAAAAAAAAATAAGCAAATCTTCAAGAACTGAAAACAGATCCTCAAATTGTGGAAGCCAAGATCCCACTGGGATCTCTTGTCAGACCAGAGGCATCAAACATGATTTCTGGAAAATTTGGTCTAGCAATAATACAGGGAGACCAAAAAGCACATGGTGAAGCGGAAGACCTGCAGGCAATGGCAATCTACTGGGCAACATGAGTAACAAAACTGGCCGAAGTTCTTCTGCAGCAGAGGATGTATAGGAAAAGTCCTAAACTTCCAGAGCTTGATGGCATTAACAAGCTTAATGAGCACTTGAAAGCTGCCATTGCTGATTTTGATTTGTCTTAAAAGGACCTGGAAAATTTTTTGTAGAATTGGGGATGTTGTTTCTGCAATTCTACTCCTGTACAACCAAAGGCGACCTGGAGAGCTCCAGGCTATTGGGTAATGATGAGTTGATGAGTTCACCTACATGATACCTAAGCATACGAATGTACGGGGTGACATCTTTGGCTTGATAACAACTTATGTACAAGTCACATCACAACTTTGCTTTGTATTCTAGGTCATCAGCATCTGGGGTGTCAGATTTAATCAACATGTTCAGCTCTCTAAACGCATCCCACAACTTCTGAATCTGAACAGCTTTATTTTGGTCATCAAAAATCTCAGCTACATCAAAAACATTCAAGCAGTAAAAGTTTCTCTGGACCAGTGAGCTTATGATACTCTTATTTTTTAACTATCAACGTTTATACCAAGTTCAAAATGTATTCCCAACATTTGCAACACATTTTCGAGCTTCAAGACATTCTTTAACTTCTCTTTATCTTGCACTGTAGAGGTAAAAGTTGAATTTTCTGTTACGTTTTCCATGCAACTAAGATCAACGACAAGTAGATTAAATCATTTGCCAGCGATGCATAAAAACATGTGAAGGTGATCAATCACAACACGGTGGGGTGAAATTGTAGGGAATAAAGGTTTGTTTGATACAGAGAAACAATTATTGGCATTTTTTCTCCTTTTTCCCTTGGACATACTTTGCCCTTGTACCTCATTGTACTTGTATTCAAGCCAAGCCCCTTGTGTAGTATCATACATAGACCAAGTTTTTGACAGGTCTAATTTCTCAATTTTGCTACATTTGCAGTAAAGACAAAAGTATTGGCAAGCAATTGAAGGTATTCCACAAACTACCAAAAGAAATTTGTAATCGCCCCACAACATTATTTCAACTTTGAAATTTCTTTCATTGACTGTCAGTGTAGTTCCCTTTAACTGGCCTACTTCTTTTCTGAGGTCATCTAGACCAATTTCAAGGTCTTGATATTTCTCTTGTTTTAATAAATTTCTTTTTTAACTCATATTTTCATTCATTTTTTTCAAAGGACATGCGCACATGACAGTAATACATAATGTACAGAAAAAAGGTCATTCATTCCAGTTTTCTAAACATGCATAGACATTTTATATTAATCAGCCACATTCATACTAGTTAGCTTATAAATTCCTTGCTTACATAACTTCACACCCCGATGATCATACATGTTTTAATGAAATTAAAGTGAAGTGAATATTCCATAATGTCATGTGTCATGTTATATGAAAGAAAAGAATAATTCGAGACATACGCGGACAGTTACAAGTAGCAGACAGACAAGACGAGACAAAACAAAAAAGACAAGATAGACAGTCAGAGGGAGGGAGATATATTGACAGGACAGACAACAAAGACATACAAAGACAAAACAAACACCCTGAAGTATGAAGAGAAATATCAAACATGTGTAAGAGTCATCAGTTAGGGTAAGGTAGAGACAGATAGACAGACCTTCCAGAAACAAAAGTAGAAACTAATTGAAATCAAAATTGACTACGGCATTACTTATTAAGAAAATCAAAATAAAAGTGAGCCTAACTGTCAGAGTTAGGTTGATAAATAATATATTTCTATTCTTATTAAAAAATTAGAATCTTTTTCCATTTTCCCCATTCTTTATTAAAATTATCAAGAAAAGTACCACCCTTTTTTATTGCTATATACTTTTGGACATTATGGTGGTCCTTGAAAGAGTTTATTAGTGAATGTATGTTTAATGTGGTATCAAAACATCTAGTTTTATAAATATAGTGTTTAATGATGATGTTAATTTCATTATCTATTCTACTAAATTCGTGACAAATTGGCAAAAAACCAAATATCAAAGATTGTTTATCAATAGTAAAAGGAATGAAAAAAGCATCTTAAAGTGTCTCAAGACTCTGTAGTAAGTTTTGAACTTTTTGACATTCCCAGAATATGTGAGATATGGTCTCAGACTCTAATTTGCAAAATGTACAAAGAGAGCTTAACACTATGTTTGCCTTGAAAAGTATTAAATTAGTTGTCAGAATATTATGTAAAATCCTATACTGGAACCACTGAAATTTTGAATCTTTTGTTATTTTAAAAGGTAATGAAAAAATATTTGCCCAGTCAGAATTATCAAAGTCAAAATCATTGGCCCATTTTTTTCTCCCAGTTGGAATTTCATCATTCTTTGATAAAAATTTTATATAAATATTTTGTTCCTTGAACTTCATTGAAGAAAGGTTCAAAGGAATGAAGGGGAGTAAAAGATGTGTGTCCTGATCAATAGGTTTGCCAGTAATGAATAATTTAACAGAATTGACAATACTTTGGAAATGAAGAAAATTTGTAATTAAACTGTATTTCTATGAAAATTCATGATTAGAGTAAAAAGTGACAGGATTTGTAGTTTTCAGCAAATGGTAAACTACTCTAATGCCCTTAACAAACCAATTATGGTAAAAAGTAGACTTTCCACCAATAGTTATATTAGGATTATACCAAACAGGAGTTTTCAACAAAGAGAGTTGTCTGCCCTTTAGAAAGTCGGAGTTCAATTGTCTTTCCCATGCTTTTAAGACATCACACCAAAATAAATTTTTGCACGATCTTTGACACATATGTACATAATCAGTTCCACAATATATAATAGTCAACATTAAAAAAACTCTTAAGCATAACTTGCCACTTTCTAAATTGTGAACAAAAAAAAAATCTCTTCATCCATCCTAATTTTAGAGCATCAATAAAAGAATTAATATTTACCATTTTCAAACCCCCCACAAAGTATTCTTTAGTTATAACATTTCTTTCCACTTTGTCTGTTTTGCCATTCCATAAAGAATTATACAGGACTGTATTTAACTTACTAAGAAATGAAATGCTTGGGTTTGGTAATGATATAAACGGGTGATTAAATTGTGATATTAATAATGATTTAATTACATGAATTTTACCAATAGGTGTTAGCCTTCTTCTACTTCAGGACTTGATTAAAGATTTTAGCTTTATTAGTTTTTTGTCAAAATTTAATTTTGGAATTTCATGTAAATTAACACTATTAACCCCAAGAGAGTAAATTTGTCCCTACCCCATAGTAAGCCTAATTCAGGTAAAAAAGTGTCATTGCTATATCTTTTGTTCCCTATCCATATAACCTGAGTTTTGTTTGTGTTGATTTTTAATCCAGATATGAGGGCAAAACGATTTCGTTCTAAGATTGATTCACGTTAAGATTTTTCTGACCCGTCAAGAATGAGTGAGGTGTCATCGCATATTGAGAGAGAAGGATTGGATAGTTATTGACATTTATACCTGTTATGTTATTATTGTTTCTTAACCTGACTGATAATATTTCTGTACATATGATAAAAATATATGGGGCGACCGGGTCCCCTTGATGACAGCCGCGCTTCACCCTGAAGAAAGAAGAGAGATTTCCACCCTGAATTATAGCCGAATTAGCATGATTATGCAGTGTTTTTTTGTCTATAAATTTCCATAAAACAGAGTCAAAAGCTTTTTGAAAGTCAACCATGAGGAGCATTCCAGGAATGTTATTATCTTCTGTATAATTCATGATATCATATATGAGCCTAGTGTTTTCACCAATGTAACATTCTTCTAAAAATCCAGTTTGATCATGATCTATAAGTTTTCCTATAACAGTTTTTAACCTACCCGCTATAACCCCAGAAACAATTTTGTAAACAATATTTAAGAGAGATATTGGTCGCCAATTTTGAATAAAGTGTCTTGGCTTGTCACTCTTTGGAATGCATGTAATAACACCTTGTTTTTGTGTAATAGAGAGTTCATTGTTATAATAGCCATATAATAGATCTAATCACAAAAGTACCAAGCTGTCTCCAAAAACACTTAAAAAATTCTGTAGAAAATCCGTCTGAGCCTGGACTTTTATTAATTTTCATTTTACTTAAAGTTTTTCCAGCTTCCTCTAACTTAATAATACCTTCTAACTTATCAGTCTCAATAACATTCAATTTTGGAACATGACAATGAGATAAAAAAATCATTCAAATTAACATCTTCTATATCATCTGAGTCATCATATAACTTTTCATAAAAATCTTTAACATTGTTTAAAATTTCTTCCTGATCAGATATCTCGTTATTTGGTTTTTGTAACTTAGGAATAATTTTGGAGGTGAAATTTCTATTTTCTAAACCTAAAAATTATTTTGTGGGTTTCTCTCCTTCTTCTAGCCATTTTGCCCTTGATCTAATAATATTACCCCTTATATTATGTAGTCTCATTGCTTCAAGTTCTTTTTTCTTATCTTCTAAGTCATTTAAATCAACATTATCCCTATCTTCTAATTATTTTATAGTTTCCTTAAGGTTTTCTTCCCTGAGATTTTGCTGCTTCTTAACATGACTCGAATAAGCTATCGTTTTCCCCCTTATTTCCATTAAAAGAACTTCCAGAAATAACTGGTCATTAACAATAAATTGTACGTCAGCGTCCGAAATTTCCAAAAGATTATCAAAGTTATAAACAGGTAAACAGTACTGCTTTTTAACTTTATTAATAAGAGAATTTATAGTATTGAGATATTCTATATCTTGAAGCAATGAGTTATTAATTTTCCAAAGCCCCCTCCCTCTCTTATATTTGTTGAATTCTATTTCAATTTTAGGAAAAGAGTCGTCTTTTTTATATCCTGGGTCTATAAAAGAATTCTTAATAATGGAAAGCAGATCTTCTGAAATAAGGAAAACATCTAGCCTGGCTTGTTTTACTGGGTTGCTCCTTCTCCAGGTATATCTTCTACTATTCTCGTGCTGTTCTCAAAAAATATCAATGAGACCATAATTTTCAACAATTTGACATACCTTGTCCCTAGCTTTTGGGTTATTTATATTTTTATAGTTATTATCATAATCAACCTCTGGATTTAACACTAAATTAAAATCACCACATAATACAATCAAATTGTTTTCAAAATCATCAATAGTATCGGAAATGATATTATAAAAGTCTGGGTTATCCTGGTTCGGACCATATACAGTAATAAGAGTCAGTCTTGTCCTTTCAATGGTAATATCCAGAGCTAAAAAATTTCCTGTGTTATCCCTCTTTTCTTTATGAACTTTATACTCAAAATTGTTATTTATCAAAATAGCGATTCCCTTGCGTTAGATTTGTAAGAGTTAAAAAAATATTCTGTACCCCACTCACTTCTAAATAGATGTTCTTTCTCCTCAGAAAAATGCGTGTATTGGAGACAAAAAATAATTCAGCCACAATCTTACTGATAGCATAATTTCTTGGAAGTGCTTTAAACTACATACTAAATTCATGGTATGCTTCATTACTAATATTGAAAGTATCCAAGATGTATATGAGAGTATTTATGTCATCAACCTTTTGATTCAATTCTCGTGATCAAAAAGTTTCAAAACTCCTTCTTTGTTATTTCTCATAACTGTAACTGAAATAGGAGTAACCCCATTTTCTATCAGAAAACTCAATGCTGTTCTACACTTATCTGTGTCTCATTTCCTATGTTTTGATTGATACCCAAGGCATACATTCTGTGAATGACTTGCACTTCAATGTTTTTTTCATTTCTTGAATTTCTGTTGCCAAACTAAACTTACAGAACATTTTTCATTGTTTTCTTTTTTCCTTTTCTTCTAACTGCCACTGAATGACTGCCTTTATTGTCTCAACCATTAACTGTGTCTCTTCCTGGTCAACCATTACATCCCAACTATATTTTGAAGACCCGAGTCCCTCCTTAAACTTCTTGAAATTTGTTCAACTGTTTTTAGATCTGAAGCTTTCTTCCAAAACCGATCTGATGATAAAATCTCGTACAAAATTTCTCTGGCACACTTAACGAAAGTAAACAATAGCTGTGTTCCTCTAGAATTTGAACAAGCTTTCAATTCCAGTTGATCTCTCAGGTTGCTTCTTGATTTCATATTCTCTAAATCTCTGCCACTTTGAAATTATATTTAAGAGTACAAAGTCTTAACATAGCAATTGTCCCCTTCTGCATTCAACACACGGTAGTCCCAAGTTTTCCTGAAAATTTTGGTCAACATAAATCTGGATGAAATAGTATATGTGGTCCTAGATCTTGTCACTTTGTGGACAATAGCAACATCTCTTAATATTTCAAAATCTTTTTCAACTAATGGAATCCTTAGGCATAGGGAACTGTCAATCTTGGTACCAACAGTAAGGTGTTCTTTGATAAGGACACCTAGATCGTCCTGAGCCTGAGGGTTGTTTTCAGTTTCAATGAATGGTTCCAATTTATCTTCTATTAGTCAATCATATTTTTTACTCCAACCTGTAACAGTATACAAAAATATTTGTATGATATAGAACTACAAAAATGTCTCTGCTACCTTATAATCAGCAGATCGCTATATATAGTGATTTGGGACAGAGCACAACGTGGTGGACAGATGGACATAGGTGCAACGCTTGATCCCCCTCCCTCCCCCTACCCCTATTTAATGGCAAAGGCATCATAAAATCAAAATAAAACTAGCAAATTATAAATATATACTTATATACTTATATTGTATATACAATTTAGAAGGAATTTTCAAATTCATTCAATTCATTCGTTCAAAGTTCATTCAAAGTTCTGTCTACAGATCTCAAAAAACACTGTTAAATATTTCATTGATATACACATCATATTTACCAAAAGATATTCTCGGGGCTTTATATAGATATTGTTAATTCCGATTTAACTCTGACATAAGACAAGAGTTTCAACTGGAATTAATAAATTAATAATTTAATTTGACAGTTACCTATGAAATGGATTTTCACATAGCCATCGTTAGTTTCTGTGTCGTCTAATATCCGGACAGGAGTCCATGTAGACCTATCATCTGCCCCGAGACTCTTTCCCCTTGCAGGTCCAATATCAACAGAATTCAGCTCCCAGAAATCATAATAAATTAATTTCAATTCGACACTACCCGGTATATAATGATATATAGGCATAGGCTGGTTAGGGAATAGATTGGGGTTATGTCGGGGAGATGGGATTGGGATGTCGGTTGTGGTTTGATTTATTAGGCGTAATGTCCTACAATTTTCACGCACAAATTTCCCCGACACCGGATTGCAAACTAATAACTCCTGTATCACTTCAGTCTAAAATCAGAAAATATTATTTGAACACTCACTTCATTTATAAGTTAACATTGATATCATACTCACTTATAAGAACCTACCGAGTCTACAGTAGCCCCAGCTTTGCGATTTGTAACTCTCCGCCTTCGTGCTGTTGCCCTTTTTCTTTTCTCCCGACCTCAGGATAACAAGGGCAGGTAACTCTAATTCGCTGTGCAAAATAAAGTTGATATGTGATCGTAAAGTGGTCATCCACTATGAAATCCAGTATACGACAACAGCCATTATCAATGGCATGTATCTACTGTGAGATGACGTCGATAGGTGGTTCGGCCACACAGCATGAACCACATTATTTTTTTTGGTGTCATGGTAACATCTAAGAATCGTGTTACATTTTCGCAGTGTTTACTTGTCGAATGATAACTTGTCTTATAACTTAACAAGAATTTTTCGCCTTTCGATCATGTTTGCATGTATTATATTTCGTTGTCGAAAACAATACATTTTATTCAATGTTTTACAGTGAAATACATAGTAAAACGCCCGCCTTATTTGACGAAAATGGCGGGTATTAAAGATTGACGGAAGTTTCTGGATATACTAACAGTAATAATCAAACCACCAAGTTATAATTTCAGGAATTACATCAAATATGACGGAAGTAGAGGGTAGGAAGATACAATAAGATATTTCCAGTCTTACTTTCCCTTTATAACTCTCAACAAGTAAAGAGCTTCCTGGCGTTTTCATGCCATTCAATTATTTCTAGTCTTGTTTCGTTTCGTGTCAGATTTCTTTATTGTCAAGATATTGTAAAATACAAGTTATATATTGGGCAATAGGCAAAGCCTATGAAATGCCTCTTCTTTTTTGCACCAGTAACTTTAAGCGATTTCAAAGCGAACTAAGATGACAAACTTCATCTGCATGTCGCGAACTTTTTGTCATTGATTGAGTTATCGCCCTGCGATGCGAACTCTTTTATTAAAGTGCAGAAAGTAGCCAAGATGGACAATCCGAAGCTCAGCTGCCTGAACTTGCGACCGTTAAAGGTGCGTAACTATAGGTGAGTTTGAAACTCTGTTAATACAGTGTGTTGGATATAATCATTTAATCCCTTTCTTCAACAAAATGAAGCATAAACCTTCAGATGCGTACCCAGATGCTTGTATTTAGGATATTCTTCACGCAAAGTGTGTTGTAAACGGTGCAGCTGGAAAAAAATACCCCCATTATGTAACAAAAAAGCATGT
Source organism: Ylistrum balloti (assembly GCF_031769215.1). Taxonomy (NCBI): domain Eukaryota; kingdom Metazoa; phylum Mollusca; class Bivalvia; order Pectinida; family Pectinidae; genus Ylistrum; species Ylistrum balloti. Next base: position 3,991 of record NW_026782954.1, on the reverse strand, counting down.
AGTTACAGCAATGTCACGGTCGAATTCTTTGCCATCCTCATTTTTTGAAAGGAAGACTTTGAAGTCGACATTGTCCGAGAGTTCCTGTTCTAACGATAGCCTTACATTTATATCTAGATCAAGTAGCGATAAAGACAGCAGGGTGTCTGACAGTAGGGAGGTCAGCTCAAAAAATGAACCACCTAGAAAACATTTTAAAACATGTTTTTTGGACAAAACTCAAAGAAAGAGGAATTTTGGTGCAAAAATTTTGGAAATCGGTTGAGCGGTTCAAAAGTTACATCAATTTTTGTACCTCGAAAAGCGACCCTTTTTCTGTTTTTAGCAAATAGTCCCTAAAAGAGGCATGTTTGAGGCCTTATATCTGAAAATGTGGTTATGATATGTATTGTCTGATTGTTGTAGGGTGCCAAGTTCCCCTTAAGCTTCAAAAAGAAACATTTACTTAGTTTAGGTGGGGACAGATAAAAAAAAAATTGGCAGCTGAACATGAGGAATTATTCGTTTGGACTTAGTTTTTTTGATAAATGTGTCGGCACCCCTCTTTGCTAGACTACCACTTTTGAAGAACTTTATCTTAAAAAGTAATCACCCAATTTATCCAAATCTCCTTATTTTTACAGATCACAATGCATTTTCTTGAAAAAAAATTCCAGTTAGGGTTTAAGATCATTATTTTTTTTAATATTTTGATATCAAATACCCTGCGCAGCCCCTTTTTGAGACGAAATCGAAAATTTCAGAAAAAATGACTTTTTTGATGCAGAAAGCTCAAAAAAAATCTGGAATTTTTTTTATATGGTGTTTCTTGTTGATCTTTGTATGTTTTATCAGAAAATATGTAATATTTCCCCTAAAAAATTTTTTTGAAAGCAACAGCTCCAAAATACAGCTGCCAAAGAGGTATATTTTTAGCCCCGAAAAGACGAAAAATAACATTTTTTCAGGACAAAAAGATCTTCAACTACTCCCAGGTGGTAATAAAATGACAATTTATATAAGAATGCTTATTTCTACATACAAATGATCAAGTTTTAACTCAAAACAACAATTTTTTGCAACATTTAAGGTTGTTTTTCTACGTTTTGAAAATTTTGGATAAAACCTGAAATTTGTGTTTAATCATGAAATGCGAGAAGAATATAAACTATTGTATGGTGTATAAGGTATCATTTTAAAGATAGAAATATGTAGAATGCAACTAGCACATATTTGTACCTCTATCTATTAACAGCACCAAGTATTTCTATAAAAACCTAGCCCTACCCCAAAATCAAACATTCTCAGAAGGTGAACCCCCCCCCACCCCCCACCCCCCCCCCCCCAATTTTTTTTTTACTCCTACAAACAATATCATTTGAGAAAAAATGTTCCTGTTGATATTAGTTCACCTTTTATAAGCCTTAAGAGTTGAAACACGGTTATTCTTGTCTTTATAAGTTTATCCTTAAGATTAAGATAAAAGCACAAAAAATAGGTAAATCTGTCATTATCTAGCATAAGTTATTTTTAACATCAATGTTAAAATTTAACGGTCATAAAAATTGTTATCTAATTAATTCATTGATAGTATTGAAAAAAAAGTAAAAACAATCATCACATACTTATCAAACTGCAAATAAAAAAGTGTATTGGATTGTAAATAAAACTTATCACACTTACCAAAAATAAAATGAAAATCAGTATATCAGAGCGTGTAAAAAAACTAAAAAGAAAATAAATCAAAATAATTTTTTTTTTTAGAAAAAGATTTATTTAGATTAAAAATTAAATAAAATAAATCACAATTATTATTCTTCCTCTGAAAAATTTGACAACTTAATAAGAAACCAAAATAAGGTAAAATAAAACTTAAATAAATAAAAGAGATTTTAAAAAGTGTCATAAATTAGCAAAACAATTAAAAATATAAAGAATTTCAACAAAATAAATAAAACAACTTTCTTTCACTTCAACAATACCCCCTTGCATTGATAAAGAAGGGCAGTTCTTACATTCAGAAGGAATTTAACAACCAAGATATAGACCAAAATCAACTTTCTGAGTTAAGAAGAATGGGCTAGTTGAGAGGGAGTATAATCATGATATTTTACAGAGAAAATTGTTTTCTCATCAAATGTTCATCCATTAATTTCATGGAAAATAATTTGTATTTGTGACTTAAAAGATTAAGAAAATAAAGTATGGTTCTGTGTTCAGAAAATGTTTTTTTTATACCCCCAAACATATTTTTCTTAACCACAGCAACTATCTCCGTTTTTTCTTTTGTTCTAAAACATAATTTTATATAAATCCTAAATATAATAGAATGTTTCCTTTGATATTTAAAATAAAAAACCAAAAATGTTCCGAATGGACATACTGATGTCATGAACGTTGGTCAATTTTGTTTACCGGGTCGGGAGGATTTGCACCCGGCCTGCAGCAGCAGCAAAGTTCGATAACTCATACGAACAAAACATTGTGGCAAAAGTCATTCAAATATCCAATGATTTCCGCTGGCTGCTCTTGTTATTTTGTTGAAACCTTGGTTACCAATCGCTAGATGAAGGTCCAGGCTACCAAAATCCGAGTGATCCCTGTTCGCGGCGAAGTGATATCACGGTAAAAAAACACTGTTTTGCAAATTTATATTTTTTACAGTGTGATCCCTATACTTTTTGAAAAGAGATCACTCAGTTTCAAAAACTAGACTATATTTCCTAAATTTTAAGCCATTAATGGTAAAAATTGGTCCAGTAATAGCCAGCGGATTTAATTCTGAACTTGGCACACTTGTTGACACATAAATCAACATGGCGGCCGAATTTTTGGAAACGACTTCACTTCGAACTCCATGCAATGGTAGGAATTTATATCTTATTACAAAATAATTACCAAAATAAGAAAATATAAGTCTTGAACTTTATTTTGATATATTTTTATCCCCCAACTACGCTTATTTGATATTTTAATTTTAGTGTGAAAAACCCGAAAAAATGGGGTTTTTTTACAATTTTATATCAGTTAAATGCAGAAATATTTTGAAAATAGACGTGCACAGCCCATCTCTAAAAGTGAGCAAAAACGTCATGAAGTTTGACAGACACAAAAACACATCATCATTTCCAATTTATATTCTTAATTTCTTTTATTGTGTATAAAGAATAACAGTTTAAGGCTCACAAACATAAAATATGTGATACAAGATATACGTTTTGCATAAAAGAGGTGGCATACAACAAAACCAATTATTTAAAAATACATCATCATTTGCCATGTCTGTTTGTCAAGGAGTTAAAATCTGTCAAAAACACCAATTAAATCAAAATCAAAATTCATTTATTATTATATGCATTGATTTTTTCTTCATTGAAAGTGTTTTTTACTGATAAAAATGGAAGATAACAACATCATGAAATAATAATTTCAATTAAAAACCTTAACTAGCAGAAATAAATGACTTTACACATGTTGACAGACAGTGGTGCACTTTTATATGGAAGATGTCATATCTGAACTGAACTGATAATGAGTTATCATTTGTTAAATTGTTTCCAATTTCTGTTTGAGCTTTTACAAATTGTCTAATATCTGAAATGAATTGATAATGAGTTATCATTTGTTAAATTGTTTCCAATTTCTGTTTGAGCTTTTACAAATTGTCTAATATCTGAAATGAACTGATAATGAGTTATCATTTGTTAAATTGTTTCCAATTTCTGTTTGAGCTTTTACAAATTGTCTAATATCTGAAATGAACTGATAATGAGTTATCATTTGTTAAATTGTTTCCAATTTCTGTTTGTGCTTTTACAAATTGTCTAATATCTGAAATGAACTGATAATGAGTTATCATTTGTTAAATTGTTTCCAATTTCTGTTTGAGCTTTTACAAATTTATCTTTATTTTTTTAAGCAACCCCACTATTCATGGAACATTTAGTATATGGAATATTAATTACAAAAATGGGGATTTAACCCCAACACCTAACTAATTTCAAAACAAGTG